>NC_041030.1:23450318-23465318 GCF_900634625.1 Parambassis ranga
GAGGACCGACAGGACCCTCCGACTGAGGCATGGCGGCGGCTGAGCTCACATGGGGCAGATGTTCTCTGACCGCCATCACCTGACGTCTTTTGTTGTTGTCATGTGACGTTTCAGGCGGCCCGATAAAGACTCACAGCATTCAATTCAGTTCAGTTCAGTTTTATTTATATAGCGCATATTACAATCAGACATGGTCTCAAAGCGCCTCACAGGAACCCCCCAAGAGCCCTGAAGGAAGAGGATTCAGTCATCGCCCTCATATCGCACAAAAGAGACGCCACACAAAACCAGGGGGGGGGGGGGGTCAGGAGGATTATCAGCAGCTGAAAGAACAAATGGAATAATCCAGAAACCTCGACAGGAAGGTGACGAGAGTGAGGACAGCTGACAGTCAGGGTTAGGTTACACACAGAGACACACACAGAGACACACACAGAGACACACACAGAGACACACACAGAGACACACACAGACACACAAGAGACACACACACAGACACACACAGAGACACACACAGACACACACACAGACACACACACACACACACACAGACACACTGCACCTGTTGTTTCAGTCTGGACTTTCTGAACGTGCATATGTGTAAACAAATCTGACAACCCTTCCTCTGTGTGTCTGTGTGTGTGTGTGTGTGTGTGTGTGTCTGTGTGTGTGTCTCTGTGTGTCTGTGTGTGTGTCTGTGTGTGTGTCTCTGTGTGTCTTCTCAGGCTGAGAGAGGAGTGGCTGGTCCGACTGGAGAACCGGACCAAACACCTGAAGAATCTGACAGACGGCTACGTCAGGAAGGTGAAGACAGAGAAGGCAGCTGACCAGACATGAAGACACACATGACTGATGAAGAGCCTTTCTGACGGAGAAGCCCCGCCTCCTGTGATGTCACACACAGCTTATCACTAACAGAACCATCGAGGCAGGAAGCCTTACACCTGACCTCTGCAGGGCTCCACCTGCTGGCCGACAGTACTCACTCTTCGATCAATAAAGGTGTTCAGTAACTGATGATTAATATGTGAAACATTATGAAACAGATATATGTCATCACTCATGTGTCCTGGCTGATCACACTGTCCCTCTGTTGGTGAAATGCTTGTGTGGACGTGTGGAGGACCCACGGCGTGGCGCTGCGGCCCGGGGAGCGGCTCCTGTCAGTCAGTAGAGGCTGTGAATGGGCAGCAGCGATGTGTTCTTGGTCTTTTCCAGCAGCTTCTCTTTCAGCGTGGGTTTCTGTACTTCACACCACACATATCGCGGGTTCTCCACAGGTGGAGGCGTCACTGCGGGCGTCCACTCCACCTTCTTTCCGTCCTCGTCACGCTGGACGTGATCGGGCACGAGTGCCACCAGCGTGTTGAAGCACACGCCGTCTGTCTTGCCGTGATGGCGGCCGTTGTGCTGCAGGCTGAAGACGCCGAGTGTGTTTATGTCGTGGTCGTAGTACGCCGACGGCATGGCTTCCTGCACCACCATGTTGGCTGCCCACGTCACCGCGTGGGTCTTCACTGCTGCCGCCGTGGGGAGGTGGGCTTTAGGTGCTGCAGGAGAGGGGAGGGTGAGTTCAGAGGCAGTCGGTAAAAAGTCATTTCAATGACTTCAAACATTTACTTCTGATCAGCAGGATCCAGATCCGGTCTGTGGCGCTCACATACACCAGGACAAGTCTCTGCAGCACGTGGCGACAGCCCATGTCCAGGGCCAGTGTGACAGGATGCCACGAGTCCCGATGGTACCTGAAGGCAGCACAGTGGTCAGTAACTGCAGTGATTATGAGCTTAGCATACAGGGAGCATGAGGTGGTACTTAAGGCCGCAGTCGATGAGACGCAGGATGTCTCGTCCTCTGAGGGGGAGGGCAGACCGTCTGTCCCACCAGGACGCCTGCAGAGACTCCTGATCCGCTGCTGCCAGACTCTTCAAAGTCCCACCTGAGACACAGAGGAGAAGACACTCAGCCTCCGGCCCCCTGTGATGACACTCACTGCTCAGGTGTGTGACCTCTGACCGGTGACTTTGGCCAGGAAGATGAAGCGGATCCACTGCGGTCCCTGCTCCTGGATCAGCAGCAACGTGATTGGCTCACAATCAAAACCTGCCTCCTCCCTCACCTGCAGGCGCACAGAGCAGCGGGTCAGGTGACCAGTGTGCAGACTCAGACTTCACTGTCCCCGAGGGGCCTCCAGTGCAGCACCACAAAGACAACAGTGCGTCTCACCTCCCTCCTCAGGGCCTCCTCCAGGTTCTCCCCCACCTCCACCCGCCCTGCAGGGAGGTACCACTGCTTGTAGCAGTCTGGCTTCGCCTCCTGCACCATTAGCACCTCCTCCTGAAGGAACACACACACAAACTGGATGAATAAAACCTGGACCTGGACCTGGACCTGGACCGTCCTGTCTGCAGTCACCTCACCGTGTCGTTGAAGATAACAGCGCAGACGATGTAGGTGACGTTCTTCCTCAGAGTCGCCGGTTTGCTCTGATCCAGGCCGACGTCACAGCCGCTGACCTCTGACCCCTGACCTCTCAGCAGCTGCTCCAGCTGCTCCTCCGCCTGCTGCCGCTCCTCCGCGGTCACCTCCATGTCTGCAGGAGACACCGCGCTGCAGTCAGGTCTCTGTAGTAACACACATTTAAAGCATGATCATCACTTTATATACTTTAAACTACATCAATCAACACAATCCCCAACATGTCAACCACCGATGCCTCAGGACAGAGCTACACTTCTTAGAACTTCCCTGCACGGTTGGCAGCTCCTCGGTGTCACTGACGGCCGCTAACGCTAGCGGTAAAGGTTCCGGTTGTGTCCGCTTGTATCGAACCAGATCCAGTATTTGACAGCGTCCCGTACAGTCCATATACACCCAGAGACAAACCTGTTTAAGCTGTCAGCGCATTCAGCGTCTGTCCTTCCTCTTCTGTTTGACGTTTGTCTCCAGGAAGCCAAACCGGAAGCGCTCAATTCTTCCACTTCCGGCATGAATATTGAAGGTTAATCTGCTGATGGAGCCTTTATTCTAATTCATTCTGAAGAATGTTGCTAACGGAGGTTTAGTTGTAGCATTTAAAATGTATGTTATGTCCTGTATGTGCGTTTTATTGTGAAAAGTTCTGTCGGAAGCAGTTTGAACCGCTGCGGTTCACGCGGGTGTTGTAACATGACGTGACGTCATCGGAGAAATTAGCGGAGCTAGCAAAGCTGTCGGAGCTAACACGGCTATCGAAGCTAACACGGCTAACACGGCTATCGAAGCTAACACGGCTATCGGAGCTAACACGGCTAACACGGCTATCGAAGCTAACACGGCTATCGGAGCTAACACGGCTATCGGAGCTATCGGAGCTAACACGGCTAACACGGCTATCGAAGCTAACACGGCTAACACGGCTATCGGAGCTATCGGAGCTAACACGGCTAACACGGCTATCGGAGCTATCGAAGCTAACACGGCTAACACGGCTATCGGAGCTAACACGGCTATCGGAGCTATCGGAGCTAACAGTGGAGCTGTCAGCCGGCTGGGTCGGTTGTCGTCTGCAGGTGAGTTTAAGCTGGTCCCGTTAGTTGTACTGATGATGGTGTTCTACAGAATCACGGGGAGCAGGAGCTTTAACTCTGGTTACACCTAAAAAGATCCACAGAACCCGAGAAGAACGCAGATTTGACATGAAGACGTTGGTTCTGTGTCGTGAGGGTCACAGGGGGAACAGAGTGTTTGTGTTGGGCCACAGGCTCAGGGACAGTCAGCAGAGTCAGAACTCATCAGAACTCCTTGATTGATCCCAGAGGGACATTCTGTAAATGTAGTTATTAACAAACAGCAGCTAGTTGTATAAACACAGTGTTATGACATCATGTGCCGTCTGTGTCCCAGCAGTCAAACGTCAGACCTCCCTCAGCCAATCAGAGCAGCTCCCTGACGTCACACAGCTTCAGAGGAAGGGTCACAGCTGTGATGCACTGGAGCAGAGAGACGTCCTAACCGGAGCATCATCAGCTGGACGTCCTCTCCGTCACATGTCTCGGCACAGTAAGCTGCAGAAGCAGGTCCTGGCTCTGTACCGGCAGTTCCTGCGAGCTGGCCGGGACAAACCGGGCTTCATCCCCAGAATCCATGATGAGTTTAGAGCGAACGCTCGCATCAAGAAGACGGACGTGATGCACATCGAGTATCTGTACCGGCGAGGCCAGAGGCAGCTGGAGCAGCTGAGGGACGTCAACACAAAGCAGCTGGGCTCCTTCTCCAAACCCAAGGAGCTGAGCTGATCCATTACCCGACCCAGAAGCACAGACACTTAGGTGACCTGGGTCAGATCCACAGATACCTCTGACTCTCATTCAGCTGCTCCGGGCCGAGGAAGCTTTGACCAGAGAAGACACAGCCTGTCTGTGCTGCAGCTGGAGGCTCAGCTAGGCTACGCTCAGTGGTTCTCATGTGATTATGGGAATAAATAAATGAATAAATTGATCTGAATCTGTGTTTATTTGAATCCAGTGTTGTTTTTTAATGTAAAGTTTCAGTCGTAGTGAAGTGAGCCTGTGTGTGGCCGACAGCATTCAGGGACTGGACCACGTCCACAGTTCATCTGTTCTTAACTTTCGGTAACTCCTTCCTGCATATATTTCTAGATGTTTGTATCGTATACTGTCTGTATCTAGTTATGTCGTACGTTTATTCTTACAACAGAGCACGAGGAGCACAAGGCTACAGACGTGAACTGTGGAATCAGCCTCAGCCGGAACTCTGAAGATGGCTCATGGATAGATCTTCCATGAGAATGACCCACAACATGTGGCCAAGGCAACAAATGAGTGGGTCAAGAAGTACGAAGATAAGCTCCTGACCTTAATCCCACAGAAGGTCTGTGGAGGTGGAGTCAATCCACAGCCTTCAGGAGAGGGTCTGCACAGATGAGTGGACTAAAGTCTCCCTCCAGAGATCTGCACAAACCTGCTGACCGATCACAAGACATGTCTGACCTCTGTGCTAACAGGATCAAATCTTATTTCCCTCAAATACAGTTTAATGTTTGTTCTTTTGTGGAGGTAAGGTGTTATATTATATTATATTATATTATATTATATTATATTATATTATATTATATTATATTATATTATATTATATTATATTATATTATATTATATTATATTATATTATAGATGATACAGCTCTCACCTGGACTGTAGAACAGAATATGATCAATAACTGAACAGTAACTCTACGGAAACAGTAGAGGGCAGCAATACGCTACGAAAGCGTCTAGTCTGTCTCAAACCAAGGAAGAAGAAGAAGAAGAAGTATAGGTGGCGGTGCCGCCATTAAACTAGAAGAAGAAGAAGAAGCTGCTGCGCAAACAGGAAGTGAGCCGCTCCTCACCGTCCCCTCAGTAACAAACTGGATCCACTCGTCGCCCGCAGACCGACACCAGCAGCTTTTAGTCCAGTTTGTCCGTGTTTCTGTCATGTCCGCTTCAGGAGGAGACATGACCAATGCTCAGCTGCTCCAGCAGGTAAGGGACAGATGTCAGGGTTTATACTGTTCAGAAAGAACTCGTTCAGCTGGCGAACATGTTACAGGAAAGCAGATGTGAACAGATGAGTACTGGCCCTGGGACCGTGTCTCCAGAGACACAACAACAGGAAGACAGTCTGTCGTTGTGTCTCCAGAGACACAACAACAGGAAGACAGTCTGTCTGTGTCATCTGCTGTTTTCTCCTCTGAGGTTGGATGGTGCAGCTGGTTTGTCCCTGTCCTCTGGCTCTGTCCTCTCACCCTGTCCTCTCACCCTGTCCTCTGGCTCTGTCCTCTGACCCTGTCCTCTGGCTCTGTCCTCTCACCCTGTCCTCTGACCCTGTCTTCTGACCCTGTCCTCTCACCCTGTCCTCTGACCCTGTCCTCTCACCCTGTCCTCTCACTCTGTCCTCTCACCCTGTCCTCTCACTCTGTCCTCTGACCCTGTCCTCTCACCCTGTCCTCTCACTCTGTCCTCTCACCCTGTCCTCTCACCCTGTCCTCTCACTCTTCCTGCCTCTGTTGCACCCGTCACTTGCTCAGGTTTCTGTGAAGCGCCCAGAGACACTTCCTATTGTCAAAGACTCTCAGTAAAGTTGACAGGAATGGGATAAATGCACAGAGGACACAGACACAGACCAGGTACACATAGTGAACAGTCAGAGAGCAGCCTACGCTGTCGCTGCTTTGGCCGATGTATGGAGGCTGATATGGTCCATCTCTAATAGCTGTGCATTAATAATGTTGTTGACTTTGCTAGAGCATGTGGACTTCACTGTCATGGTTACATGTTGTGAGATGTAGGCAGCCAGATAATAAGAGTTAATAATATGTCTCTGCTGCTGACAGATGGCGCTCTTGAGTTGGCTGTCTTCCCAGACTGAGGAGGACCGCAGAGCCCTGGTGGCACTGACGGGCGTGCAGGTTGGCAGAGAGCTGCTGAACCGGCTCACGGGCCAGGACAGAGTGGATGTTTACAAGGTAGAGGTAAAGACACGTCCAGGTCTGTGTGTTGATGGACTGCTGTTAACGTGAATTCACTGTTTCCTCAGAGAGACTGCATCCTGAGCATTGCAGACTTCATCCGGCAAAACCCACGAGCCTCGCAGGTCCAGATCAACAGCGAGGTGGAGAAACACGTTCTGCTGTTCGCTGCTCGAGTCACAGTGCTGGAGAGGGAACCGCTGCTTTGAGCACGACATTCACAGATCAGGGTCTTTATCTGGTGTTATCATGAACCAGTGTATCAGTCTCACTAATTCACATTCTGTTTGTTAGGGCCTGGATGAATGTCAGCAGGTCCAACACCATGCTTCTTCACAAATAAAAACCCACGTGTGCACATGTTTATTTAATGTTCTGAAGGATTATTTAAGCATAAAATGTGTCAGTATAATGTCTGAATGAGATGTGTTGTCATGTTTACGCCTACAAGAGTTCGTCATAAATAGGTGTATTAAAGGATCAAATGAGGGACAGGTGTATTCATGGACCTTGAGTATTCACGGAGAGAAAATATATGTTGATAATACTTTAATCAGAAAAGAGCTCAGAGGAGGTCAGGAAGTTCCCTCAGCTCCTAATGTTTACAATCCAAACCAAAACACACGCCCCAACCGCCGTCTGGGCGCCATCTTGAATCTGCGTCCTTGCGTCGTGCGGAGCGTCCTCTGTGATTGGCTGGAGGACTTGGCGGGGGAAGCAGCTCTGCTTTGAATGTAGCGCTAGAAGCGCAGCAGCGTCCACGCAGCGTCCTTCTACTGTCACCGTCCAAACACGCGGACACGATGGACGCGGCGCCCCGCAGCGGAGAGATGGCGGAGGTTTCCGAGCAGCTGCAGAGGTGAGTGAAGCTGAGGTTTGATGGAGGGACAGCGGCTGTCCTCCATGCTAACGTCCCGCTGGCTAACACTGGTGGAAGGCTAGCCGCTTGCTAACAGCCCGTGTGTATGTGTAGCTCCACTGATTCGAACCTTTAACCTTTAACCTTTAATTAAACACGACCCCTGGCTCAGCACAGTCTGAGTAAACACGTGATCAGTGCTGTGAGACGTGTGGACCTGGTGAACGGTTCCTCCGTGGGTTTATAGTGAGTGTTTCACTGGAGCTGGGATCCATCACCAGCATCATCGTGTTCTTTCTGAACCTCAGTGTGCTGAGATGATCGCTCTGTATCTGTGACAGTGAATCCAGCTCTGACTTTGTCTCTGCAGGTCTTTGTCCATCCACACCGAGGACAAGATGGACACATACCGCAGGTACAGTCACATTCTGAGGGGGTGATCTGATCTCACGTGTTTCTCCCTGTTGGTGTGATGCTTTCTGCCACGCCTGCCTCTGTGTGCAGCGCATGTTAAAGACGAGATGAGACGGTTAGTCCTGCAGGTCTGTGTCTGTTCAGGTCCTGTTGCCCTGCAGCTCCCCCTCTTCAGTTTGCTGTGCTGCTTAGTTTTCCCTCTTATCTTAAGTTTCATGTTATCTGCTTTTAAATAAAACCTGAGAAATCAGTGATGGCAACGATCTGTAATGTGTATATGTGTAATATTCAGCCCCATGTACCTGGGAGCAGAGCTAGAAGGACGTGTAGTCTTTGCCTATTTTGTTAAATTATTCTTTTTTATCTATATATAAAAGACTCTTTCATGGCATTCAGTGTGGACAGCAGAGTCAGACTGTGCATAGGACAATAACGCTGACTCTATACCTGCCACTGTAGTTTGTGAACTGGAGTTTGTTTGTGTTAAAACCATCAGAACCTTTCGAAGCTCAGGTAATCACTCGGTCTGGTGTGAATGGGTTTGTGCTCTTTGAAAGCTTTGAAGTGTAACTCGCTGTTTGTTTCACTGACAGATTCATTCAGGACGGAAAAGATGTCGCCAGGCAGGGGGACATGCACAAAGCTCTGGAGTTTTTCAAGCTGGCGTACGACATCCACCAGAGCCAGAAACTGGAGGGCAGGATAAAGAAAATTGAGGAACTCGTAGTTCAGAATGACTCTGACGATGAGGACGAAGAGTTTGTCAATGTAAACAACAGCGGTCTGATGCTCTTCAAAGAGCTGCACGACAAGCTCTATGACTACCAGAGAGATGGGGTGGCCTTTCTTTACAGTCTCTACAGAGATGGCCTCAAAGGCGGGATCCTAGCAGACGACATGGGCCTCGGTAAAACCATCCAGGTCATATCGTTCCTCTCTGGCATGTATGACAATGAGCTGGTCAAACACGCACTGCTGGTCATGCCAACCTCCCTCATCACAAACTGGACCAAAGAATTTGCCAAGTGGACGCCTGGCATGAGGGTCAAGGAATTCCACGGTATCAGCAAAAACGAGAGGACCAGGAACCTGGAGAAGGTTCAGAGGAGAGGTGGAGTCATTATCACCACATACACCATGCTCATGAACAACTGGCAGCAGCTGTCATCACACAACGGCAGAGAATTCCAGTGGGACTACATGATCCTGGACGAGGCTCACAAAATAAAAAGCAACACCACCAAAACGGCTAAAAGTGTGAATTCCATACCGTCGAAGAACCGAGTCCTCCTCACAGGAACCCCTGTCCAGAACAACCTCAGAGAGATGTGGGCCCTCTTTGACTTTGCTTGTCAAGGGGCTCTGCTTGGTACTGCTAAAACATTCAAAACGCAGTATGAGAACCCCATCACCAGGGCCAGGGAGAAGGATGCCACTGCAGGGGAGAAGGCTCTTGGGTCCCGCATGTCCGAAAACCTAATGGCCATTATAAAACCTTACTTCCTCCGGAGGACCAAAACAGAAGTCCAGAAAAACAAAATGAAAAGCGCACGTATAAGCACAGAGGAAGACTTTGAAAACAAGGACGGCCAACCTCCAAACCATCACACGGACTCTAAAGCTGCCATGCCCAATCTAACAAGAAAGAATGACCTGATTGTCTGGACTTACTTAAGTGCTATTCAGGAGAACATTTACAGGCAGTTCATCTCTCTTGACCACATCAAGGAACTGCTCCTGACCACCCGGTCACCTCTAGCTGAACTAAACATTCTGAAAAAGCTCTGTGACCACCCAAGGCTGCTCTCTGCTGGAGCCATCACCAAGCTAGGCTTAGAGCAAAGTGCAGCTGAAAGGCAGCAGGGAGACGACAGCGAAGAAGACATCAACAGCATCGCCAACATTCCTGATGACACCCTGATATCAGAGTCTGGGAAGCTGGAGTTTTTGTTCCAACTGGTAGAACGGCTGAGAGAAGAAGGACACCGCACGCTCATCTTTGCTCATTACAGGAAGGTGCTTGACATCATTGAGCGCATTTTGGGCAACCGTGGCTTCAAAGTGCTAAGACTGGATGGCACCATAACGCAGCTTGCAGAGCGGGAGAGGCGGATCTCTTTGTTTCAGAATGACAAACGCTACACCGTCTTCCTCCTGACTACCCAGGTTGGTGGAGTTGGCATCACCTTGACAGCCGCAAACAGAGTTGTTATCTATGATCCCAGCTGGAATCCAGCCACAGACGCCCAGGCTGTCGACAGAGCATATCGCATCGGCCAGACAAAAAATGTGGTCATCTACCGACTGATCACATGCGGCACAGTGGAGGAGAAGATCTACAGGCGGCAGGTTTTCAAAGATTCCCTCATCAGACAGAATACAGGGGACAAGAAGAACCCATTTAGATACTTCAGCAAGCAGGAACTGAAGGAGCTCTTCACGCTGGAGGACACACAGGCCTCGTCCACGCAGCTGCAGCTTCAGGCGCTGCACTCTAGACATCGACGGACAGACCCTAAGCTGGATGAGCACATTGCTCACCTTCACGCTATGACGATGTTTGGCATATCTGACCATGACCTCATGTTTTCCCTCGATGTCAACCATGATGAGGCCCTTGAAAACCACGAGGAGCATCACTACATTGAGGGAAGAGTACAGAAGGCTCAGGAGCTGATGAAGGCCGAGTCAGAGCTGCAGTCACAACTGGCAGAGAGCATGGCTTCCAGCACTGAACCAGCGTGGCTTAGACGGTCAGTGGACAGCAGCAGAGAGCAGTCGCACAAGGAACAAACGGGAAACCCCAGATCAAGCTCTTCACACACACAGCATGATTCCAACCTCAGTGCTTCTCCAGTTGTGGTGGACTCGGACCTAAGTGGCTATGGAAAAGAGGATCATCAGAACCAAGTTATCGATCTGACTGCAGATGACAGTACAACAGAAGAGCAGCCAGCTGAGGGGGAGCTTACCGAGCAGAACCTGGAGTCCCCCAGAGGCTGGGCGGTCAAACAGGAGAAGAGCTTCCGCTCCCCTCTGGGGGTGGCCGAGGAGTCTCTGGTGCAGTTGGGGTCAGATGCAGCAGCAGGTGACAGACAGCTGCTGACTGCAGAGGCTGAGGAATCAGAACATGGCAACTCTGAGATGGAGTGTGGCCATCTTTCTGTCAACCCCAAAAGATTCTCCGATATAAACGTCTCCACTGAAACGTCATTGAAACTCCACAGTGGGCTAAAATCCCTAAACGGCAGCTTCAATCTGCAGCTGGAGGACAGCGACATGTTCTCAGATCATAATGACCCTCAGCAGACTGAGGCAGAGGAGCAGCGGCTGGAGGACAGCGACATGTTCTCAGATCATAATGACCCTCAGCAGACTGAGGCAGAGGAGCAGCGGCTGGAGGACAGCGACATGTTCTCAGATCATAATGACCCTCAGCAGACTGAGGCAGAGGAGCAGCAGCTGCTGTCACAGCTGCAGCTGGAGGGCAGTTTCAACGTCGACAAATCTCTGTCTGAGAAACGACACACTGAAGCTTCCAGACTGAACGGTGGCTGCGCCTCTGATGCTGATGAGTCCATACATGTTCCCACCAGAAAGAAGAGCAGAGCTGTGATTTATGATAGTGAGGAAGAGGAGGCTGACACCAGGCAGCAGCTAGAGAATTCCTTCCAGGTGAATGCAGCCTCCACGCCTAAAGCGCTGCCCTCGGGTTCGGCGTCTCTCCGGTCAAGGAGTGTAGGAGGAAACACATCTGTAGCCTCACGTCGGTCATTCCTCCAGTCCATCATCGAGGACATGGACACCCACAACCGAGACGGGACGGAGGAAGAAGGCAGCAATGATGATGTGTCAGAGATAAATTCAGAGGAGGCAGAAAAGGAAAACCTGTTTGGTTCAAACCATGAGGAAGAGGATGTCATCGGAGAGACTCTAGACATAGGGGAGGAGGAAGAGGGGAATAGAGAGACTCTAAATACAGAGGAGGAGGAGATGGATGAAGAAGAGGAGGAGGATATAATCGGAGAGACTCTAAACACGGAGGAGGAGGAGGATGAAGAGGAGGAGGAGGAGGAGGCTGTGGCAGAAGAGAGGAAGAAGAATGGAGAGACCCTAATTATGGAGGAGGATGCAGAGGACGAGTACGTGTCTGCAGAGGAAATGAGTCTGAACCTGGAGGAGTCCACCAGCGAGCCTGAGCTGGCCTCCTCTGAGAGGGTGGATCAGTGTACCGTCAGAACAGGCGGGCTGCAGGAGGTCGAGAGCGAGAGCTACGAGTCCCTGGTCTGCAGAGGGAGGGAGTGCTACAGCAGAGCCCAGCTGGACCAGGCCCTGGGCTTCTTCCTCAGAGCCATCGACCTCAAACCTGGAGACCCTGAAGTTCAGCTCATGACCATCCAGCTGTACCGACAGCTGAGTCAGACCAGGTGCTGAGAGTCAGGCCTGTGGTTACCATGCCGACATGTGTGATGTGTTTCTTGATGACATCAGCAGTCATCCTCCTGGACACAAAAATAACAAATAACTGACAAGAGTTGAAAAGTGTTGAATGATGTTTGTGGTGTTGCTTCCAGTGTGTGTAGAAGGTTCCTCAGTCATTTATATTGCAGTAACATTAAAAAAATAAAAATCATCTTTTAAAACTTCTTCAAGGTTTGAAATACATTTCATTAGTTTGTTTGCTGAAAAGAAAACTACAGTTAAAGGTCTTTGCCAAGCTCTGACTTCCGGTTCGGCAGGTCCAGAACTACAGAATAATTCTTGTATTTATCAGTGAAGCTGTGTAGAGAGCCGCACAGCGGGGAGCAGCTGTTTAATGAGTTCGGTCAGCCTGGGCCGGCTCTTATTTTGAAGGTCTGCACAGGAAGCAGCGTGTGTGTCCGGACTTTACAGGGACAGAACTATCTGCCGAACACGGAAGGACACACTTCACTCCGCACACACTCACACACTCGGTGTGTTGGTTACATGTCCGACAGCTGGACGAGCAGCGGGACACACTTCGGATTCGCCTGCTAGCTAGCTGCTAACGCTAACCCGCCATCGGTCCGTCGGCCGGGACTCCCTGGATGACCCGGCCGAGGAAGAGAGCCTCTCCGGGGTGTTAGCATGAGACTCAGCGGGGACACACGGCGGCAACACAACTACAACTACACACATTGTAACAACACAAACAGCAAGAAAAGGCGCAGGAAGAGCGGGACGAGTGTGTGAGTCCTGCCCGGTGACATCTATCAGGAGAAGGAGACGATGGGACGCGGAGGGCTGCTGGAGGTCTGCCTGCTGCTGCTGAGCGGAGCCTGCTCACACTGCGGAGGTGAGGCTGAGCGGGGACGGGGCTCGGTGGGACGGGGCTCGGTGGGTCGGGGCTCGGTGGGTCGGGGCTCGGTGGGTCGGGGCTCGGTGGGACGGGGCTCGGTGGGTCGGGGCTCGGTGGGACGGGGTACAGTAGGCTTGTGGTGGGGGTGGGGAGTTGGAAGAGTGAGGAAGAGTATGTGGTAGTGGGTGTGACGTCACGAAAAGCCAGAGTCCCTCGCTCGCTTCCTGGAGGCGGGGCCTTTCCAGGGAAGCGTTTTCAGGAAGTGTCCCCTACACGAAGTGTGTCTGTGGTCAGGGAGAGAGGGAACAAGAAACACACACACACACACACACACTCATTCGATATGGACCTGTGTGTGTGTGTCTGTTTATGTTGTGTTAAGCTGCTTAGTGCAATGCTAACAAAAGACCCGTTCACTGTGTGAGTGTGTGGCCTGCTTGTTGCCTGGATGTTGCCTGGTTGTTGCCTGCTTGTTGCCTGGTTGCCGCCTGCTTGTTGTCTGTATGTTGCCTGGTTGCCGCCTGCTTGTTGCCTGGTTGCCGCCTGCTTGTTGTCTGTATGTTGCCTGCTTGCTGCCTGGTTGTTGCCTGTATGTTGCCTGCTTGTTGCCTGGTTGCCGCCTGCTTGTTGCCTGCTTGCTGCCTGGTTGTTGCCTGTGTGTTGCCTGCTTGCTGCCTGGTTGTTGTCTGTATGTTGCCTGGTTGCCGCCTGCTTGTTGCCTGGTTGCCGCCTGCTTGTTGCCTGCTTGCTGCCTGCTTGCTGCCTGGTTGTTGCCTGTATGTTGCCTGCTTGTTGCCTGGTTGCCGCCTGCTTGTTGCCTGCTTGTTGCCTGCTTGCTGCCTGCTTGCTGCCTGGTTGTTGCCTGTGTGTTGCCTGCTTGCTGCCTGGTTGTTGCCTGTATGTTGCCTGCTTGTTGCCTGCTTGTTGCCTGGTTGCCGCCTGCTTGTTGCCTGCTTGCTGCCTGCTTGCTGCCTGCTTGCTGCCTGCTTGTTGCCTGGTTGCCGCCTGCTTGCTGCCTGCTTGCCGCCTGCTTGCTGCCTGCTTGCCGCCTGCTTGCCGCCTGCTTGCTGCCTGGATGTCTGCGGCCTGGTCAGAGGACTTGTTCTGACCAGAGTGATTAGTGAAATCTTGGATGATCTGTGCAGGTGAACTCTGGGATCAGGAAGAGATGGGGCAAAGCCCATTGGGTCATTAAACACTCTGATCATGTGATGTTGAAGGCTCTGTCATGGACGCCATGAACATGGATGTAGATTGACACACACACACACTCAGGAACCATTTTGTGAGCAGATGCAGTTGAACTGTCTGTGCGAGGACATCAGCGGGAGCCGACCTGGTGCCTGACGTCAGATGAGAGTAACTCTCTGTTTCCTCCTGCAGAGTCGCCACAGACTGAGCACCTCTCCGCCTATCAGCTGACCGTCCCTCTACCAATAGGAGGCAGGCCGAGAAGGGACGTGGATGGAAAGCTGCCCGCTCAGGTGCTGAGTGTTGGTGTGATGTCACTGCAGATGGTGTTAACCTGTGACCCCTGCTGTGTCAGAGGACGGGCGAGCTGCGGCTGGCTGCTAGACACAGACCACTGACAGCTCACACACTCTCAGGCTTTTCCTAATTACACACCTGCTGATAGCAGCACCAACACACACACGCACACACACACCAACACACACACACACAGACAGACAGACACACACAGACAGACACACCAACACAGACACACACACAGACACACACACACAGACACACACACAGACACACACAGACACACACACAGACACACACAGACACACACACAGACACACACACACAGACACACAGACACACACACAGACACACACACAGACACACACACAGACACACACACAGACAGACACACACGCAGATTTCAGGTGAG
>NC_041030.1:23467818-23477818 GCF_900634625.1 Parambassis ranga
CTCTACCGTCTGCTCCAGAAGTCACGGAGGGGGAATCAACGCAGTAAGTGATGTCACACACCTTGAGTATCAGTATCATGACAGAGACACGGACTGAACAACAATTCCCAGGGTGCATTTCGCTAACACAGTCTGTCTCCCTCTCCTTCAGTTCACCGGTACCAACATCGTCTCATTTGCCTCCATTGTGGCTCATGAGCTGGGTCATAACCTCGGGATGAACCATGATGATGGCCGCACATGTACATGCCCCGCCTCTGCCTGCATCATGAACTCAGGAGCCACGTATGTGCCGTCACCTAGCATCACTAGCAGCTAGCCGTTAGCTCAAAGTGTACATGTGTCCTCTCTGCAGAGGATCCCGAAACTTCAGCAGCTGCAGCGCAGATGATTTTGAGAAGATGATCTTGCTGACGGGGGGAACGTGTCTCCTGAATGTCCCGAGGCCCGACGAGGCCTACAGCTCCCCCTACTGTGGGAACAGGCTGGTGGACGTGGGGGAGGAGTGTGACTGTGGATCCCAGAAGGTCAGTGGGTCATTTACTCCCCTGTACAGCCACAGACCAGCTGTGATTAATGTGTGTGTGTGTGCAGGAGTGTGAGGAGGACCCCTGCTGTGAGTATCAGACCTGTAAGCTGAAATCCGGAGCTCAGTGTGCGTTCGGCGAGTGCTGCTACAAATGTCAGGTAAACAGTCACATGACCTTTGACCCCAACACGAACTGAAGCGTCCTTGTGTACGAGCTGTGTGTGTGTGTGTGCAGTTCCTGCCCGGAGGCACGGTGTGTCGCTCCAGCACAGACGAGTGTGATCTGCCAGAGTACTGCAACGGCTCGTCGTCCTTCTGTCAGAGCGACGTCTTCGTGCAGGTGAGTCTGCGAGCGGCCTGCAGGCAGCGCTGCAGCCACGCCCGAGCTCTCACAGCTGACCTCCGTGTTACAGGACGGGCAGCTGTGCCAGGACCAGCAGGCCTACTGTTACAACGGAAAGTGTCAGCACCATGACGGGCAGTGTCGGGCCATCTTTGGACTCAGTATGTACACTGCCTGCTTCTGACATGACGCGCTCAGATGTGGATTCTCACACCTCCACCTCTTCCTCTCTCCTCCACCTCTCTTATCCTCTCCTCATCCTCCCCAGAGGCAAAGGCAGCTCCTGAGATCTGCTTTAAGGACGTCAACAGTAAAGGCGATCGCTTCGGTAACTGTGGCTACCAAAACTACGCCCACAAGAAGTGCGAGAGCAGGTAACACACACGCACACAGACACGTACACGGAGGCACAGAGAGGACACTGTCCAAGCGATGCTGTCTCCGTAGAAACGCTCTGTGTGGGAAGCTGCAGTGCTCCAACATTCAGGCAGAGACGGTCTTTGGCATCGAGCCCGCCATCATCAGCACGCCCATCACCGGAGGAAAGTGTTACGGCGTTGACTTCATGCTGGGCTCAGACGTCCCTGACCCTGGGATGGTGAACGAGGGGACGAAATGCGGAGACAACAAGGTGAGGGGGTGAGGGGGGGGGGGGGCATGGGAGAGGAGGAAAGGGGGGTATTAAAGCATGTGTCTTCTTCTGTGGTGTGCAGGTGTGCCTGAACTTTGAATGTCGCAGTGCTGACATCCTGAACTATGACTGCGACGTAGGAAAGAAATGCCACGGACGCGGGGTAAGACGCCACTGCCTGTCTGTGAGCTGTCTCATGAACCGTGTCTCACGCCTCTGGTTCTTGTAGGTATGTAACAGCAACAGGAACTGTCACTGTGAGGATGGCTGGGCGCCGCCCTCCTGTGAGCTCCGCGGTTATGGCGGCAGCGTCGACAGCGGCCCCACATGGAACGGTACTTAACCCGGACAGCTAAGGTAGAGACACGCATGACTTGTGCTAACAGGAGTCTGTCTGTCCTCCTCAGATAAGGACACATCTCTGAGAGACGGCCTGCTTGTCTTCTTCTTCCTCGTTCTTCCTCTGCTCGCCCTGGGTGCGTTTGTTTTCCTGCACAGGGCCGAGCTGCTGAGGCGGTTCGGGCTGAGCCGCAGAAAGAGGTCCCAGGGATACCAGTGAGTGCTCAGAGGTTCTGCCTGCAGCTCTGTGTTCGGGTGTCCCGCGTGTCTCTGATGTTTCTGCTGTGTCTTCAGGGCTGACGGTGCAGCTCCAGTCAATCCCAGCAGAGGACCCCCTCCTAGAGCACAGCCTCCACCTGTTACCCGGGGCAACGCCAACAGCATCGTCAGAGACGGGGTCAGTTTTTCTTGCAGCACGCAGACACACATCAGCTGTGTGTGTGTGTTCATTACTAATACGTAGCCTCTGCTCTCTCCATGTGAAGCAACACGCTCAGCTGCTCCCCCCGCAGGAGGTAAAATACTCTAATTACTCTAATGCTGCTGCTGCTGCTTGAACCTGTGCTCAGCGTCAGGTGCTGAGGGCCTGTGTGACACACGGCTGTAAAATGAAACAGATGCAGACAGATGCAGCTTTAACCTGATGGTGTTACTGTGTGCAGGTGGTGGAGACCAGCCGAACCACGCCATCCTACGCTCTGAGGCCGCCTCCTCCTCCTCTGTAAGGCCGCCTCACTGATGCAGCTCACTGCTGCCTTCAAACAAACATTAACACGTCTTTCTCCTCCTCAGAAAGCCAAAACCTTCTGCTGCATCACAGCCTCTGGTGCCTCAAAGACCTGCCCCCGCTCCACCTGTGTAACCAGCCACCTTCTACCACACCTGGATCCCCCCTCCTCTCCTTTCTCAGTCCCCACCCACTCCGGGGCAGTTGCCCAGCAAAAAGCCAGAAAAGCGTTTGTGAGCAAAGATGGCCCCTGGCCCTGGACCAGACCACCAGCTGGACTGAAGCAGCTCTTTGGCTCCGTTCACACTGGAGAAAGTCATTCCAGCTAGAGCAGGATTGAGCCCAGACAGCCTTTAAGCTGGATGCGTTCAGACCTATTTTCAAATCTCACTCAATCTGGCTTCATCCAGACCTCCAAACCACTAGGTGGCGCCTCATAATATACAGAGTCTGTTCACGCCGCGGTAGGACCGCATGTGCGCATGCGTCATGTGGTTTTTTGTCCCGTGTCTCGCCCCGTAAACCGGAAGTAGCATGTCACTAACCGGAAGTAGCATGTTGCAAGCCGGATTCGCTCGCCACATTTGCGTTCACACCTGAGCCACATTTGAGCCAATCCGGCTAGATCCACCTCTCGTGGGTGGATCTAGCCGGATTCGAGGTGTTCACACTCAAAAAATAATAAGATAAAAACACATCTGGATTGATCTGGATTGATCTGGATGTGGCCGAATCCTGCTTAAGCCACATGTTTTCCCCCAGTGTGAACGGGCTCTTTGTTTCCTGCCTGTGCAGTCAGTTCTGTGACCACACCAGCCAATCAGACTTCACTACGCCCCCTGACACCCTCTGTGCACTCAGCCCACTCTTACTGCAGGAAGCTAACAAACACTTGCTAGCCAACAGTTTGTTATGCTAATTAGCAGCAGTCTTTCCTGCTGGTTAATTGGTCAGGGTTTTAAATACCGTATATACAACAGCTTCATTTCATGCTCACCTAGCCGGCTTTACTGAACTGTGTTAAAAACTAAGCTGCAGCTAGCATTGCAGAAATATGCACCAGGCATTCCATTAGCTAACACAGTAGCTGGTACGGCTTTTGCAACCTGTGCCAGTTAGCCTAGCATCCACTGAGACGGACAGGGATTTAGTTAGGTACCCGCTATGTGTGGGGTCTCATCGTTTTCTCAGCGGCATTGATTAGCGCCGTCCTTGCTGTCATAATTAAAACAGGCTGCATGGCGGCACATATAGTTAATATAGTGACACACACTACAACATGGCAGCCATGTTTCCTCTGCAGGCAGCACACAGCCTCGACCGTCACTGTAGATGAGGAGGGTGTTGTGGTAGCTTCTGAAGGGAAGCAGCATCTCAGAACTCTGATTGGCAGGTTTGTTCTCAGGAGGTGGAGTCTGCACCTTCTTTACAAAATAAAAGCACTGGTGCCGTCTGATTGCACTTCCTCTGCCCTGCACTGCGTTGAAATGTACACCCATCCTGTGCAGAGCGCCTCCATGTGTTTGGTCCTGGAGGTGCACGTCTCTGCAGGAACAATTCAAGCCTGAACTATTTGGTGCATCATTTATTGAGGTTTCATTGCATCACATATAGTTATTATTATTTTAATTTTATGACAAAGCATTTTACACATGACTCAGTATTTGAATCTATGAATTGACATTGTCACTGGCTAATGCTAGTGCATTAGCGGTTAGCTTGTCAGACCTGAAACTGTCAGATCGAGGTGTTCTCAGACTGAGGGGTTCTCAGACTGAGGGGTTCTCAGACCGAGGGGTTCTCAGACTGAGGGGTTCTCAGACTGAGGGGTTCTCAGACCGAGGTGTTCTCAGACCGAGGTGTTCTCAGACTGAGGGGTTCTCAGACCGAGGTGTTCTCAGACTGAGGGGTTCTCAGATTGAGGGGTTCTCAGACTGAGGGGTTCTCAGACCGAGGTGTTCTCAGACTGAGGTGTTCTCAGACTGAGGGGTTCTCAGACCGAGGTGTTCTCAGACTGAGGGGTTCTCAGACCGAGGGGTTCTCAGACCGAGGGGTTCTCAGACTGAGGGGTTCTCAGACCGAGGTGTTCTCAGACTGAGGGGTTCTCAGACCGAGGTGTTCTCAGACCGAGGTGTGTGCCAGGCATCTGTATGCGACCAGCTCCCAGTCATGTCTGACTCGCTGTGTGAGGACTTGGTGGAGCGATGCTCCTCCCTGGCTTCACTTTCAGCCCTGAGCAGCTGAAGCGTCACATTACAGCTGAGCCACGTCACACGCTTTATTTCACAGCTGCAGCTAAAGATTATTTTAATGATCCACTGACAGACCATAGCCTGTTTGTTACATTCACTAACAGGCTGCTTTGCTGCGTTTGGCTTGACGCACCCTGACGCCCTGAGTCCAGTCTCTCAGACAGATCATTACGTCACTTCAGCAGTAATTAGAATCAGAAATGGTTCATGCACTTTAACAGTAACCAATGTTATCGAACGGGTCAGTGTTCCGTACCTCTGGCTCAGACTGTAACAGGGACTGAGTGGGGAGCAGCCTGAGAGGTCAAACTCAGGGCACCAAGCCTCATACTTCCTTACCTGTGTAACCATGGTGACTGGCTGGCTCCCTCGGATGCTCTGTTTACCTCTGTGGTATTCAGCTGAGCTTGATGCTTACATACAGGGACGTGTTGTTGCTGTGGAGCCCAGACTCATGCTGCGTTCAGGTACTGCTTACTACGACAACCAAACATGGACGGCTTCAGCTTCGCGTGATGATGTGATGAACTCTGACAGATTGTGATTGTGTTGGTCTGGAGACTCAATAAAGGTGCAGACATGTGAAACCTTTGTGTTTTTATTGGCTGGCAGGAGGAGGCCGCTCTGTTCTGTCTCTCTGGTGATTTGGCACCTCGTTATTCAGAGTCCAGGTAAACTACACGCAGACCAGACGGAGTTATTGAAGCTTTTGATGAATGTAAAATAGATTTAATCTGTAGAATGTTGAGTCCTTGAATCTTTTCAAGCATTAAACGTTTTAACTGTAAATTTAAACATCTATTTGTCACAGTTTTGTAGACTTGTTGGGTAAAAACCTTCATAAAGACTTCATCATTTTTATTACACTTTATTAATATTCATATTTTTCTGTCAAATAAGATCAAACTTTGTTCATGCTGAAGGAAATTCTTTTGTCAGAGGCATCAAGTTAAAGAAGCAGCATGCTGTGATATGGAGAGAGAGACCAGTGGTCTGACAGTGATGCACGACGGGATTGTTGAATGTTTATTATTGTTTAGAATTTTATTGTATTAATTTTTCCCGAATTTCCCTGAGGGACCTTCCCAAGGGATGAATAAAGTGTATTCTATTCTGTTTTGACTTGTTTTGTGTTTCTAAGCTGCTTCTGAGCAGAGTGTGAGCCGTTAACCCCTGGGATTAATCAAGTATTCTGATTATCGGACAAGCCCTTCAACCACCTACAGAGTAAAAATAACTCAGCCCGGAGCCACGCCCCTCTGCGTCATGGCGTCAGCACAGCGTGCGTCACTGCACGCAGGCCTTCCATGCTCTGCGCCCTGAGCTGTTATCATTTTACCGGGAGAGGCGAAGGGCACTCGGGGTAGCCGCTGAGAGGAACGCCGCTGAAGTGCTCCTGGAGGTGAGTCACCGGGACGTGGGTACCTGGATGGAGCGCGCGGGCGCGGCGTGACGACACCTGTGACACAGAACCGGTTTTAGACGAGAGAGAGCAGCGTACGGCGGGCGGGGACCAGCCGTTAGCCTGTTAGCTGTGTGCTAACCAACACAGACGGGGTCATCGTCTAAACCGCTTTAGGAGAGCTTAGCCGGCGCGTTGGCTTCTTAATGATAGATTAACGTGAGTTGCTCCATTTTATCCGCTAGCTAAATGTGCGAAAAGCAAAAGTCAGTGGGACCGTTTCTGCAGAGCTAGCAGGCTAATTACATAATGTAGCGTGTTAGCCGTGTTAGCCGTGGGCCCGGTCGGGCCTGCGGTCAGTGCGGCGCTGCTAGCTGCTCGGAGCTTTCACACAGGGACTGTTTTACCGTGTTTTCGTGAAGCACAACATTTTGGGGAACTCATGACTCCTGAAAGGGCAAAGTGACTGACGGCTTGTTTGACCAATAAGGAAGCTCTGACCGGCCGAGGTTTCTAATGAGCAGCCAATCAGGAGGTCCTGTCGACATGCAGTGGGCGGGTCCCAGGTGGAGCCGGGGACAGAATGGTGACAGGCAGGAGCGGAGAGAACAAGGTCACAACACACAGTCCGGCAGCCGGCAGACACACGGCGAGGCCCCGGGGCGGGCTGGGAGCGAAGCAGCCCAACGTTAGGTTGAAACTCAGATGTCCTGCTGACTGAACCCTGAATGACGTGTGTTGAATCGTTGAAGGCTGCTTCTGTTTCCCAGCTCCAACCTCTGTGAGAGGTGGAGGCACCGGGACAGCTGGACACACTGGTGTACAGACAGGTGGAGGCGTCCCACACACAGTGGCTGCAGAGTCGGCTGTTTTTATTTAAAACTTAGTCCAGGCACTCAGGCTCACTCTGATGATGTCACATACAGGAAGTGACTGACTCCTTCATGTCCGTCATTAGTTCAAAGGTTCATTCGTCAAACAGGAACCTCTGATGGTTCAGTGAGACCCGGCACCTCCTGTTTCCTGGTCATTGGGTCGGTGCTGTGTTCCTCTGTGACTCACTGCTTTTCTCTTCCTCAGTAGACGCAGTGACTCGGCCCCTCCTGAGCTGCAGTGACGGCGGTGGATGTGTATTTCCTGTTGTGGTTCTGAGGTTGTGGACATCCAGCCCTTCAGACTGATCTTCGACGTGGGTGTGGTACTCTAAGGACTGCTCATGCATCGTTTAAGGACTTGTGCGGTGCGGTTGCGCCCGCTCACTGCCTCTCAAGCGGCTCAGACTGTCGGCCCGCAGCGGCCAATCACAGCCGCCTCCACATACGGCACAAGGACGTTTCAGCCAATCAGGTGCTACACGGCACCGGTGGCCTCAGAGCCGTTCCTTAATGGGACAAGCTCCAACTATGTGGAGGAGATGTACTACGCCTGGTTGGAGAACCCCAAGAGTGTTCACAAGGTGAGGAGCAGCAGAGCCCCCTGTTGGACGAGCAGTGAATGTTCGGTCACACTCGGTCATTCCCAGGTTGAGAAAGAACCTTTTTACTCCGAGGACTGACTGATATCAAACTGTGCTCCATGTTGGAATGAGCAGCAGCTTTATTACGCTGTTTCCAACATGCAGAGCCGGCGGTCAACTTCTGCAGACACACTTTTCCCCAGCGCTAAAGGACAGCAGCTAATAATAGCTCAGGCACGCGATCACATGACACACCTGTTTAAGAGAAGTCTTAAAGTAGGATCTGTGTTTGGAAGCGGATCAGTTACTGACAACACAAATGGCTGAGTAACACAGGCACACACACACACACACCTGGCTGTGTGTGTGTCACAGTAGTTACACATCAGTGTGACCTTGTTCTTATTAGCTTAGCATGCTAGCTGAAAGATTGATGTTTTTCAATTAACCACTAAGAATTAGGCATGTTCAGTACATGTGTCTGGGTTCAGGTCGTGTGCAGAAAGTGATGCAGGGAGCCACTGACTCTGGCGACTTTCCAAATCTTTTCATGTCAGAAGCCTCAGACCCAGTGACTTTGCTGGTGTCACTCTGCAGGTACCGTCCTCAACGAGCAGCAGGAGCGACGTCAGCTCAGCAAAGCAGTGAACACACAAGCAGCAGCAACACAGCAAAACAAGAATAATAATTGTTAATAATATGGATAATCAGGCTGTATGCACTGAACTGAAAACCCTGACCTCAGAACCCTGAGACACGCCGAACCATGGACACTGTGTTTGTCCCCTACTAGACAGATAGAGCTGCTGTACGAGCATCAGTCTGTGAGGTTGACTGTGTGTGTGTGAGTCTGTGTGTGTGTCTGTGTGTGTGTGTGTGTGTCTGTGTGTGTGTGAGTCTGTGTGTGTGTCTGTGTGTGTGTGAGTCTATGTGTGTGTGTGTGTCTGTCTGTGTGTCTGTGTGTCTGTGTGTGAGTCTATGTGTGTCTGTGTGTGTGTGTCTGTCTGTAATTATATTAATTATTATATTGTATTGGATAATTATTGGATGTATTGATTCAGTTATTGACCCCCCCCCCCCCCTTGCAGTCATGGGATGTGTTTTTCCGAAACGCTAACGCCGGCGCCCCTCCGGGGGCAGCGTACCAGTCCCCTCTGGGTCTGTCATCGGCTGTGGGCCTCGTCGCTCCTCAGCTGTCCTCTCTGGTTGGAGCTCAGCCCAACGTGGAGAAGCTGGTGGAGGATCACCTGGCGGTGCAGTCCCTCATCAGGGCCTACCAGGTACACACACACACACACACACACTGCAGGTTTCCAGGACGTCCTCCACTTGTGCTGTATCTGTTGATTGATTGATTACAGACTTCTCAGACATGTCTTTGATCTCTCATGTATTGTGTGAGTGGAGTCTCCACAGGTCCCCTGTGATGGGGTGATCAGACACAGGCCTGATTAACCCTTCAGTGTGGTGACTTGTGAAGACCTGCATTCTGTGTGTGTGTGTGTGTGTGTTCAGGTCATGGGGCATCACAATGCTCATTTGGACCCCCTGGGAATCAGCTGTGTGAATTTTGATGATGCTCCGGTCAATACCGGCTTCCAGGACGTTGGTGAGAGACAGCTATGGACGACGTGTTCTGCTGTGATGCTAATGTCACTCTCCCCTCTCCCCCTCTCTTTGTCTGTCTCCCTCTTTGTCTCTTTCTCTCTGTCTCTTTGTCTCTCTCCCCCTCTTTCCGTCTCTTCCTCCTCTCTTTGTCTCTCCCTCCTCTTTGTCTCTGTCTCTCTCCCCCTCTCTCTGTCTCTTCCTCCTCTCTCTTTGTCCCCCCCCCCTCTCTCTCTTCCTCCTCTCTTTGTCTGTCTCTCTCTCCCTCTCTCTCTGTCTCTTCTTCCTCTCCCCTCTCTTTGTCTGTCTCTCTCTTTGTCTCTTTCTCTCTGTCTCTTTGTCTCTCTCCCCCTCTTTCTGTCTCTCCCTCCTCTCTTTGTCTGTCTCTTCCTCCTCTCTCTTTGCCCCCCCCCTCTCTCTCCCCCTCTCTCTGTCTCTTCCTCCTCTCTCTTTGCCCCCCTCTCTCTCTTCCTCCTCTCTCTCCCTCTGTCTCTCTGTCTCTTCCTCCTCTCTCTCTCCCCCTCTCTCTTTGTCTCTCCCTCTCTCTGTCTCTGTCTCCCTCTCTCCCCCTCCTCTCTCTCTGTCTCTTCCTCCTCTCTCTCTCCCCCTCTCTCTCTGTCTCTGTCTCCCTCTCTCTCTCCCCCTCCTCTCTCTCCCCCCCTCTCTCTCTCTTTCTCTCTCTAAATCTCGTCCTCTACCTGTTCCCTCCATTCTGC
>NC_041030.1:23482818-23492818 GCF_900634625.1 Parambassis ranga
GCATGTGTGTGAGCAGAGACAGAGGGAGCACAGTGTGTGTGTGGTCTGTTTCAGAGGCCGTCTGAACGTTCTGGCCAACGTGATCCGGAAAGAGCTGGAGCAGATATTCTGTCAGTTTGACTCCAAACTGGAAGCTGCTGATGAGGTAAGCGCCCTGCGTAATGTTAGCATGCAGCTGCGTAATGTTAGCATGCAGCTGCGTAATGTTAGCATGCAGCTGCTGGGTCAGCCTCACAGTGAACGGCTTCTCGCCATCAGGGATCTGGAGATGTGAAGTACCACCTGGGCATGTACCACCGCCGCATCAACCGTGTGACAGACAGGAACATCACCCTGTCTCTGGTGGCTAACCCGTCCCACCTGGAGGCTGTTGATCCTGTGGTCCAGGGGAAGACCAAGGCTGAGCAGTTCTACTGTGGGGACACTGACGGCAACAGGGTGGGTCTTGATCCCAATCAGGGGAGCCGGTTTGAACCATGCTGATGACATCATCAGGTCTGTGAGGGGACCAAAACAGGAGCTGCTGCTCAGGCCTGTGCTCACATCACAGACACAATAGCTAGCTGCTAGCTCACTGGTCCTAGGTGTTGATAGAATGCAGGCCACATCCCCCATGAGTTAACCCCGTGTGTGTGTGTGCAGGTCATGTCCATCCTGCTTCATGGAGATGCAGCCTTCGCAGGTCAGGGGATCGTGTATGAGACGTTCCACCTGTCTGACCTGCCATCCTACACCACGCACGGGACCGTCCATGTTGTTGTCAACAACCAGGTAACCACGGAGATGGCAGGCGCCTGCTGATCTGATCACAGAGACGTTGAGCTTTACCTCTCTTCTTCATCTGTAGATCGGGTTTACCACAGACCCTCGAATGGCTCGCTCATCTCCGTATCCGACGGATGTCGCCCGAGTTGTCAACGCTCCCATCTTCCACGTTAACGCTGACGACCCCGAGGCCGTCATATACGTCTGCAAGGTGGCTGCTGAGTGGAGGGCGACCTTCCACAAGGACGTGGTGGTGGACCTGGTCAGTGTACACCTGGTTACACGCTCGGCTAAATCCTAGACTGTGTCAGGCTGAGACGTGTGTGTGTGTGCAGGTGTGTTACCGCCGGATGGGTCACAATGAGATGGATGAGCCGATGTTTACGCAGCCGCTGATGTACAAACAAATCAAGAAGCAGAAACCCGTTCTACAGAAGTACGCAGAGAAGCTGATTGCAGAGGGCGCTGTGAGCCGGCAGGAGTACGAGGTCAGACGCTCGCCAGTGACACCACCTGATCTCCACTGCCTCCAACTGCTCCACCTTACCTTTGCTTTGTGTGTGTCTGTGTGCACGTACAGGAGGAAATAGCTAAATATGATAAGATCTGTGAGGAGGCATATGCTCGGTCCAAGGACGAGAAGATCCTTCACATCAAGCACTGGCTGGACTCACCCTGGCCTGGTGACTTTTTCTTCTTCACGTCTGGGTGAAAACTCTTTAAAAGAATCGAGTAACCATGAGTCTGTCGCTTCCAGGTTTCTTCACTCTCGACGGACAGCCAAAATCGATGAGCTGCCCCTCCACCGGGCTCACTGAGGAGAACCTCAACCACATCGGGCAGATGGCCTCGTCCGTACCTGTGGAGGATTTCACCATCCATGGAGGTGCGCCCCACGAAGCGCCCTGACCCTGACCTGGTGTGGTCACACTGTTCTCAGTGACCCTTGTGGTGTTTTTGCCGCAGGTCTGAGCCGTATCCTAAAGGGCCGAGCAGAGATGGTGCGGAACCGAACAGTGGACTGGGCTCTAGGGGAGTACATGGCATTCGGGTCCCTGCTGCAAGAGGGAATCCATGTTCGTCTGTCGGGACAGGACGTAGAGCGTGGGACGTTCAGGTAAATGGAGACACCATATTTCTGCCTGACGAGCTAACAAAGCGACCCTGACACCGCTTGCCTCCTTTCAGCCACCGCCACCATGTCCTCCATGACCAGAATGTGGATAAGAGGATCTGCATTCCCATGAATCACCTGTCGCCTGACCAGGCGCCATACACCGTCTGCAACAGCTCCCTGTCTGAGTACGGCGTCCTTGGTGAGTCCCGGCCCTGCTGTGGCTCCTGCAGGAGGCGCCGTTTGTCTGACTGTACTTTCCCGTACTGCAGGCTTCGAGCTGGGCTTCGCCATGGCGAGCCCCAACGCTCTGATCCTGTGGGAGGCTCAGTTTGGAGACTTCCACAACACGGCGCAGTGCATCATCGACCAGTTCATCTGCCCCGGACAAGCTAAGTGGGTCCGACAGAATGGCATTGTGCTGCTGCTGCCACATGGCATGGAGGGCATGGTGAGGACACACACACAGACAGACACAAACACACACACAGACAGACACACACAAACACACACACAGACAGACACAAACACACACACAGACAGACACAAACACACACACAGACAGACACACACACACACACAAACACACACACACACACACAGACAGACAAACACACACACACACACAGACAAACACACACAAACACACACACACACACACAGAGTAAAACCTGATTAATCCTCTCATTGGTCCCTCAGGGTCCAGAACATTCTTCAGCTCGCCCCGAGAGATTTCTCCAGATGTGCAACGACGACCCAGATGTCATGCCTGTGAGACACACACACACACACACACACAGGGGATTGGCTGTGTGTGTGTGTGTGTAAACTTCTCTCTCTCTCTGTCAGAACCTCACAGAGGACATTGCAGTGCGTCAGCTGTACGACTGCAACTGGATCGTGGTCAACTGTTCTTCTCCTGGAAACTATTTCCATGTTCTCCGAAGGCAGATCCTGCTGCCGTTCAGGAAGCCTGTAAGACACACACACACACACACACACGCGCACACACACACACACACATGATCTGAGGCTTTCACTTCTTTCTCTGCAGCTGATTGTCTTCACTCCCAAATCCCTGCTGCGCCACCCAGAGGCCAGATCCAGCTTTGACGAGATGGTGCCAGGTAACATCAGATACTTAGAGACAGGTTTATTTGAGGAGAGCCCGTCTGACTCCTCCTCCTCCTGACTCCTCCTCCTCCTGACTCCTCCTCCTTGCTCCTTAGGGACTCACTTCCAGAGGCTGATCCCAGAAGGAGGTGCGGCAGCAGAGCGTCCAAAGGAAGTGAGGAGGTTGATCTTCTGCACGGGGAAGGTTTACTACGAGCTAACCAAAGAGAGAAAGAGCCGCGGCATGGAGGATGTGGTGGCCATTGCTCGCATAGAGCAGGTATGGTGTTGGCTTAGGTCACATGACCTGATGAGCTCGACCTGATTTAAAGCTTCTCTCTCTCTCTCTGTGCAGCTCTCTCCGTTCCCATTTGACCAGGTGAAGGCGGAGTCAGAGCGATTCGCCAATGCTGACCTGGTTTGGTGTCAGGAGGAGCACAAGAACCAGGGTTACTACGACTACGTGAAGCCCCGCATCAGAACCACACTGCAGAGAGCCAAGCCCGTCTGGTAATGACCATCATCAAGTGTCCCTGTTTGACCGCTTAGGTGGCGACCTCTGACCTTTGACCTGTCTGTGTCCAGGTATGCAGGCAGAGATCCAGCAGCAGCGCCGGCGACGGGAAACAAAAACACGCACCTGATGGAGCTGCGGCGCTTCCTGGACACCGCCTTTGGCCTGGACGCGTTTAAAGATCAACAGTAACCTGTGACTCTCGACCTACCCCCACCTGACCCACACACACACCTTCCTCCGTCCACACACACAGTCGTTCACGGCGATCCTTCAGTTTCGCTGCTCGTTAGTCCTCCATTGTCTTCATTTCTCCCTCCCACAGGATCACATCTTCTCCATCTATCCCAGAAACCTTCAAACACTGATGCGTGGCAGGAAACTTCTTTTAGATTTTAAAAAAGGCTCGCTAGCACTGTTAGCATTCCTGTGGAAAACCAATAGGAAGACCTGAGCAGGTGGAGGGTGTTGTGTTTTTGCCTTTGAGCAGGTGTGTTTGCTCCATATGGAAAGTCTGTAATTAGTCACTATGGAAATGCTTAACACTGAGATTTTATGGTCTTTTATTTTGAAGGGATAGAGCCAGTGGTCTCTAAAGTCACTGCTGGTCATTTACTCCGCGGCTTCTCGCCCCCGCCCTGTCCTCTGCAGCGAGCGCTCATCTTGTGCCAAAACGATCGCAGCGCCACCAGTGTTCAGCCTCTGGGCTGTTGGTGGGGAACACAGATGAAGTCTGTTGCAGCTGTTCAAAGAAAATGATTTTATTTATTTTCGTATTTGGGAGTTGAAGGTCATTATTTTGCTTCATTCAATAAAGAATACTGTATGTAAAGAAGAGCTGCTGTCTGTCTGGTATATCGCCGTCTCTCAAAATGAGGGTTGAACAGGAAGCATGTTAAAAAGCTCTGTGATCTGTTAGGTCTGCTGGAAGGAGTTACCCCCGAAACAGAATCAGGAATGTGTCAAACTGCACACACTCAGATACGGGAAGGTTCCGTCGTCCAGGTCATCTTCATTCAACGGCTGGAGCGAGGCGTCCTGCTGCTCCAGAGCTCTGTCAGGGCTCTGCTCAGGAACATAAAGAACCACATCACCAGGAAACCAGCCTACTGCTGGACCCTGTCCAGTTGGTGTACTGCAGATCTTCATAATGGACACTACACAAACACCTGGCAGCATGGACTGCAGATTAAAATAATAATCTTCTCCCCTGCATCCACCACCCTGCAGCTGCATGTCCTCACAGAGAAACCACCAACGCTCCACCTGCAGCAGCTGCTGCTCTGTTGGGTCGTAAACTTCCTGAACAGGTCACAGGGAGTGCTGCTCAGTAACACCCTCTCAGACCTCATCTTCACCTCCACCGGTTCCCTGCAGGGTGGTGTCCTCTGTCCTCTGCTCTTCATTCTATACACCGATGACTGCAGGTCCACCCAACCGCACTGTCCTCTAGTGAGGTATGCTGCTGACACCGTTCTCCTGTCCCTGCTCTCAGGCCGCTCTGACCGAGGTGGAACAATGACTTCACTTCACTTTCACTGCTACCACCGAGGAGGTCCTCAGGAGAAGCCAGCAGCAGCAGCACCCACTGAGGAAGCTTAACTTCAGCAGCAGCATGCTGAGGACGTTCTCCCTCTCCTTCGTGGAGAGCGTCAGGACGTTCTCTGTAACCTGCTGGCTGCATCCCACCTCTCCTCAGAACAGGAAGTGTTTGCAGAGCACAGACAAGGTCTGCTCTAAGATCACTGGACCTCCACTCGGGTCACTGAACGCAGGTTCTGAGGACAGCAGGCTCTGAGGACAGCAGGCTCTGAGGACAGCAGGCTCTGAGGACAGCAGGCTGGATTCTTCAGGACCCCTCACACGCCTTGTTCCCAGTGTTTAGATGGCTGTGCTGCCCCAGATGCAGGACTCGGAGGAGAAGGACAGCCTTGGTTCTGTCTCGGTCTTATCGGACCCCATGCATGCTGCTTATTATGCTGTGACCATCATTGCTCTGTTCTTAGGGGGTGTGGAGGACTAAAAGCAGAAGAGCTGGAGCGTGAGGACTGTTTGTGACCGGAAGACATGAAGCCACGGTCTGGACTCACCAGCCCGGTTCCTGCTAACATGCCAATAAACCCAGTTCTGGTTCAGATTCTGACTCCCTCCATAATTTTCTGTCGCCGTTAATGACGTCATTGCTGTCGCATAAATTAACCGTGTTTAGCGGCCTACACTGAGCTGCAGGGAGGCTGAGAACCTCCTGTCCCACAGGGGGCGCTGCCAGGCCAGAATGGATGGAGCCCAACACTGTAAAGTCGATGTTAAAACAAAGAACCCGTTCCGCCCGACACCGAACTGTCCACAGGCAGTGCGTGTGTAGTTACGGAAAAAGCCGCTGAGGCCGTCCAGGTGCATTCTGGGAAATGTAGGCTGAGTCTGCCTCTCCCTCCTTATAGCAGTCTCTCGCGCTTATGTGGAGCTCTCCTCCCGTGTCCGTGTGTGTCCGTTCCTTTCTCCACCCCTGGCAGTGATGCAGCGGACCCCCGGTGCCGTGTCCCCGGTCCTCGGTGTGTGACCTTTGTTCTGCCCTCTTGTGCCTAGTTCCTGTGTGTCCGGGTCCTCCCGGAGCAGCGGGGGATGGTGTCGCCTGCTGAAGCCGGGTAATCAGACACAGAGGCCGGAGGTATCGGGAGGACAGCAGGCGGAATCTCGGCCTCCGTGCAGGATTCTACCGGGACGTGTTTGGATATTTAGGCCGCCTCTGGGTGGCTGACCGTGCAGACTCGGTTCTTGATGCTCCGGAGGCCCAGAAGAGCTCAGACCGCGGAGCCCCAGACCAGGGCTCGGACACCGGGGCAGTAGACACGGTTGGTCGGTGGTGTGTGTGTGTGTGTGTGTGTGTGTGTGTGTGTGTGTGTGTGTATACATGAAGATTCTGTGTGTGACCGTACGGACGGTTTCAGGACACCCCCCAGCCGCTGGGTCCGCGCGCTGGCTGACATTAGCTCCGTGTTTTGTGTTGGGGAAGAAGCTAGCTGCTGGCTAATGCTAGCTTCTCAGCATTCCATTGTCACAGCCCGCTGGGCTAGCTGAGCTAACGTGTTAGCACCGTACCAGCTGTGGAACAGACCGAATGTGCCCCCCCCCACCCGAGGACGCTACAGATGGCCCTTGACCCCAGCCGCCGTTCATTGATCATTGATCGGTTACATATCTTAGCTCGTTAGCTTGCTAATGTTACAGGAGGAGCCTCGTTTCTCCTCGGAGCACAGGGAGCTGCCCGCTAGCGTGTTAGCATTAGCTTCCCCTGGTTACGGCAGCAGGAGTCTCAAAATGTCTCCTCTGTCATTTTGTTTCGCTCCGAGACACCAGGAGGCCGAGCGGGCCGAGCGGGCCGCGGCGTCAGCACCGCCGGGTCGATACCAGATCGATACTGTTGTTGTCATGATGATCGGGCGCGTGCGTGTGCAGCGTGCACGGAGAGGCCAGTCACCGGAGTCAGAGGACTCTCTGCTCCTGCTTCACTGCTGACAGGGGGCTCGTCATCAGCATCCTCCTCAGAACCAGCGACCCTAAAGACCGGTTCAGGAAGGAGCATGTTCAGAGAGCTGGAGGAAGGCTCGGATTATTAATCCCACTGGGAAGTGAGGTTGTTATGACACATACACCTGGGACGACGTGTGGGTCTGTGAGCACAGCTCTGGATCAAACCTTCCGGTACCGTCCCTTGGAGCAGTGGGGCAGCAGGAGTCTCTCAGTCTGTCCACAGGGCTGTGGAGCGGGTGGAGGGACGGCAGTTCAGCCAGCATCCCGTCCCTCGCCTCCTCCTCCAGGTTGGCAGGTTTGAACCCAACAGACTCTTTTTAACCCTTTTTAATGGGGGTGTCCCGTCTGCTTTAATGCCAGCGGAACACATGTGACTGTCTCCACATCTGTCTCACCAACACAGCCTGGGGAGGGCAGAGGCTTACTGCTGCTGAAGGCCTCTTCACCCAGCTGCACACTGCAGGTCAGCCAGGGAACCTGCACCCAGTCCGTTACCATGGCAGCTCAGTCAGTGTTCTGTTACCATGGCAGTTTAGTCAGTGTTCTGTTACCATGGCAGCTTAGTCTGTGTTCTGTTACCATGGCAGCTTAGTCTGTGTTCTGTTACCATGGCAGCTTAGTCTGTGTTCTGTTACCATGGCAGTTTAGTGTTCTGTTACCATGGCAGCTCAGTCTGTGTTCTGTTACCATGGCAGCTTAGTCTGTGTTCTGTTACCATGGCAGCTTAGTCTGTGTTCTGTTACCATGGCAGCTCAGTCAGTGTTCTGTTACCATGGCAGTTTAGTGTTCTGTTACCATGGCAGCTCAGTCTGTGTTCTGTTACCATGGCAGCTCAGTCTGTGTTCTGTTACCATGGCAGCTCAGTCTGCGGGCTGGTAGTCTCTTTTTCCGTGTTCTAAGAACTTGTTTTTATTATTGACACAATCCACCCATAACCACACCTGTAACATCTGAGCGGGTGTTTATGTGATATTTAGTGTTAGAATGAGACACTGGAATAACATCCGTCCTGGCAGATTATACTGTCTCCCTCCACCGCTGCAGCTGGGTGAATCGTGGTATCTGGGCGTACTGACACAGATCAGCAGGACTGAACCCAGAACCGGTCCTTTAACACGTTTATAGAACCTCCTGAACAGACGGGCCTCCTGTCTCCTCACTCATGGTTGGGTTAGTTGCGGGACTGGTTTGTTGGAATGGCTGTTTGGTGAGGTGGGAGTGTCTGTGTGTTGGCCTGCACATCCTGTTTCACACACACACACACACACACACACACACACACACACAGACACACACACACACACACACACACACACACACACACACACAGTCTTTATTTAAAACCCTTTGAATGTGTTCAGGTGTCACTGAGCACACAGGAAGCAGTGGACACGGAGCAGCTGAGTCACACTGAGCAGCATGGGAAGAGGTTTTTCCCCTGATCACAGTGATCAGATCCCCTCGTCCATGGACCAGCTGCTGCATGGTTCAGTGGGTGAGAGAGACGGCGTTACTGCTGGCTGTCAGGTGACATCGATCACAGCTGAGTCAACACTGCAGCTTTATTAAAATATGAGATGACTCTGCCTGAAACTCTCCTTTCATTGAAGAGTGACACCGTTTCAAACTCGTGTTCAGTTGTGTTCAACAGAACGAGCCTCAGCAGCTGGTGGTGTGACTGACGGTTCTGTGTGTTAGCTTAGCATAGGTTTGTAATCTGTGTGTGTGCATGAAGAGCGGTGGAAAATATATTCTGCATTAACGTGCGCTCTGTTTTAGGAGACCATCTGCCTGCCTCTCACTCTGATTGGACCACAGGTCCACCAACCATGAACCCTCTGAACCAGATGAAGGCTGGACTGACCAACAACCCGCACAGGTACACGTTCGTACTCCCACACACACACCGCCACACACACACTCTAATGATGCCCTCCTGGTGTGTCCACAGTGATGGGTCGTACCCATACGACCCCTCCTCCTGGCAGCAGCCCACAAATCAGCCGACGGGATCTCTGTCCGTGGTCACCACCGTCTGGGGAGTGACCAATCCCTCAGCCAGCCAGGTACTATCTGAGCAGGCCGTGTTCCCGCGGCCCGTCAGCCCAGCCTGATCAACTCTTTTGTGTCCTTTAGGGTCTGGGTGGAGGGGTGATGGGGCCAGGTGCCAACACAGGTGGGGGGCCCATGTTGCAGGGCCCTGGGGGCCCTGGCATGGGTGGCGGGCCTGGAAGCTACATGGGTCAGCAGGGCTACTGTGAGCCCAGCAAAGGCTACATGAACCAGGGGATGTATGGCCGAACGCCGGGGGGATATGGTGGAGGCCCAGGCGGGTACGGCGGCAGGTACGAAAGCACCAACCAGTGTATCAGCGACCGACAAGTCGACTGTGATCAGGAGCTCTCTCTGACAGCTTCTGCCTGTTTGCAGCTACCCTCCCAACCCCGGAGGCTCCAGAGGCTCCGCTGACTTCACCCAGGCCGCCACCGCCGCCGCTGTTGCTGCTGCCGCCGCCACGGCAACTGCCACCGCCACGGCGACTGTCGCTGCCATCCAGGAGAAACAAAACCAGGAGATGAACTACGGACAGGTGAGAAAAAACAGAAGACATACATCTGATGCTCTGGCGGCACCACTCACGGATGGCGTTTGTGTCTCAGATGGGCGGGCCGGCCTACAACAGCCAGTTCATGGCCCACTCTGGCCCCCGCGGTCCCCCTAGCATGGCGCCTGGAGCAATGAGTTCCGGTCCAGGCCCCACCAGAGGTTCCCCCTTGATGGGCCCCATGTACGGGCCTGGGGGGGTGGCGCAGAGGGTTCCTCAGCACCCAAATTATGGCCCGGGACCCCAGCAGGGACACCTGAGGCCACCGCAGGGCCTCAAACGACCTTACAGCTCTGAGGTGAGCACCTGAGGCGTCTGGCATAACGCACATGCTCAGTTTATGTCAGTGCTTGTTAAT
>NC_041030.1:23500318-23536079 GCF_900634625.1 Parambassis ranga
AACAGCAGGACGCCCGACTACCCCGGACCAGGTAGGTCACGTGACATGCTACGTGCCGTCCCAGCTGCCATAAGGCACGAGCCAATCAGGCCTGTTGATCCGTCTCCTCCGGCAGCTCCGTCCTATCCCGGCCCGTCTGCAGTGTTCTCGGACTTCGGCGGTCCTGGGACACCCAGTGGTAGCAGGGAATTCTCTTCTCCTGGTCCTCCCCCTCTGTCCTACCAGTCTGAGATTTCCTCTGCCCTCCTCACCCCTGACAAGCCCCCGCCTCACCCGCTGACCGGACAGGTACGTACACACACGTCTGAAACATCAGCCTGTACACGAGTCAATGATTCAACCATTAACGTTGCAACTTCCTGCTTTTAGATGTCTGTCTCTGCCCGTTTGGACTCCACCTCCCATGGTGCCCCTCTCTCTCAGCAGCACTCGCAGGGTCTCCATGGAAATGCCCATCTGGGGGAAGGCAGCAACCAGATGATGCAGCGTAGCAACCAGAATCCACGGCTCCAAGGCGACGGCTCCTTTGGGCTTGGGGGTTCTTCAGAGGTTCCAGAAGCTTCTCTGGATGTGAGTGGAGCTGCCTATTGATTATCGATTGGCAGGGGGGTGTAGCCTGATGATGTGTGTCTGTCTGTGCAGCTGCTTCCGGATTTGACCAACCCAGACGAGCTGCTGTCATACCTCGGCCCTCCAGACCTCCCGAACAACAACAACGACGACTTGCTGTCCCTTTTCGAGAACAACTGAACCCACGTCCGCCAACATGGCCGATGCGTGCGATGGAGCAGGCGGTGCACGTGACTTTTAACTCTGAAACTGTGGATTTGTGGCAATGAACTACTTTTTTATTGTCTGTATTGCTTCGTCCTTCATTCCGTGCGCCTGTTACATTAAACATTTAAAGACATGGCGCCCTCTGCTGAGACAACCCTCCAAAATAAAAGCAGAGGATCCGGTTGGTTTTCAAGGAGCAGTAAGTTGAGGACAGACTCACACACAGTCTGTGCAGCATGTGGACGGTGCCACGGCGCTGGAGGAGGGGCTTCCCGTTGTTTGTCGTGGTGCTTTTGTACATTAAACGAAGCAGGATGTTCAGAGGTCAGGTGACCGGTACCGTCTGACCATGTGACTCAGCAGCGTCATGCCTGAGGCAACCAGCAGGTTTCATGATCGGGCTGCACAGCGCTTGGCGTAGCTTCACCTTCATCTTCCTCATCGTCAGTCTGTGTGTTGTAAAGACAGTTGTGGTCTCCAGAATAAACTTCATGATGACTGTATGACATGAATTATAATGATAATCTTTGTAATTTAATAAACACTCTGCAAAGACACACAGTGTGTGCTGCTTTAATCGTGCCTGCTGCACACCAGCAAAGGTCATCAAAGGTCAAAGACACACCAAAGTGTCCGCTTCCTGTTCCTGACCCTGTCCACAGCTCCTGTAGGGGGCGCTCTGCAGACAGTCTGATGAGCAGCAGTGATGTCATCAGAGGTCCTCCCTCCATGGGGACAGGAGCTCCTCCCTCCATGGGGACAGGACGTCCTCCCTCCATGGGGACAGGACGTCCTCCCTCCATGGGGACAGGAGGTCCTCCCTCCATGGCAGCTGGAGTCCTCACATATATGTCTCTATAGGGGCTCTGCTGCTGCTGCTGGATGATGAGTGCAATCAGAGCAGAGGATGCTGGGAAATGGCTCGTGGTGACGTCACTGATAGTTATAGAACGAGATGTTATTTTTTTATTGATCTGAGAAGAAGTAAAAAAACTAAAAGTGGAACTTTATCTGCAGAAAACACGATGGAAACCAACGTCTTTGAGCAGCATAGCGCCCCCTGCGGGACAGGAGGTGTTCAGATGTTAAGCTGCAGCTTGATTCTTCATCCAATCAGGAAGTGAGCATGTTAAGTTTCACACAATGTTTAAAATGATCCAGTGACTGTTTCCAGTGGATTATAAATCAGCTGTTTCACCGTGAGCTGGATGTACCGATGGTTTCGGGCTTGTCGCTCGACAGATCTGATCCTTGTGAACGTTTCCTGCAGAGAGCATGACGGACCGCGCCCTGAGCGCGCTCCCGTGCACTCTTTTTTTGACTCAGTCGGCGGGAGCGCGCTCGCGGCTCCGGGCCAGAGCCGTTGCTTGACACTGTAGGGGCCCTAGGCAAGAAGGACACACTGGGGCCCTACGGGCTACTAGGTTCTATAGAACTGCCGCCCCAAACACAAAGACATGTACAGTGATGATTATATAAGAAACCTTTTATTTAAATAATGTGGAACACACATATGAAAATAGTATCTTAAGGAAACCTGTACAACACAATCAAAATACATCATAGAAATATGTCCTCTGAAGACTGTCCACAGTGGTGGAAAGTAACTAAGTAGTTGTACTTTGTTACTGTACTTAGGTAATTTTTCATGTATTTTTTATGTAGTTAAAAAAACAATCCTTGAGTTCAGCTGCCTCGATTTAAACTCTTAGAAATTAAAAGTCAGTACTTAAGACTTTGGTTAAGTAGGATCATTGATGGAGCACATCTACTTTTACTTGAGTATATATTTGGCTGGGTAATTGTACTTTTACTTGAGTACTAAACATCAGTACTTCCTCCACCACTGACAACACAAGATATGATGACTAGTATTGTTATTAAGTTTGTCCACAGTGCAGGACCATCAGTGAGACCTGGACACCTTGGACCTTCCTCTGTTACCAGGTCAGGTGCTGGAGGAGCAGAGGAAGGAGTGGAGGCTCTCAGGTGTTGGACTGCTGCTGGGACGTCCTCTGGAGTGTCCTCACAGGGCTCCACATGACCTGTGTGGTATAAGACCATAATGATCAGCCTGATAATTAACACTGTAAATAATCCAGATTATACCTTCATCTGTGGAGGCTGTGGCATCTTCCTGAGGAGACACAGACAGGAGTTTAAGCACCTGATGAAGAACATTTAAAAAAGCCATATGACATATGTGACAATAAATAAATAAATAAAATCTCCCGTTTTGTCCTCTGCTCCTGTCCCTGCATCCTGCAGAGTGTGTCCTTCCTCCTTTATCTGAACAGCCGCTCCTCTCTGCTTCCAGCAGCTGTCTCAGGGCCCCGTGGGGGCGAGGGGGGGTCTGAATGTGTCAATGGGCCAAAACAGCTGTCGATGAATGGTGGGACTGACTGACCGACCGTCTTAGGGCCCCTCTCATGCTCGGGGCCCCTCTCATGCTCGGGGTCCTGGTTTGCCTACAGTGTTGCGGCGGCTCTGCGCCGGGCTTGGCGCGCACGCTCTGCGCCGGGCTTGGCGCGTATTGGATGGAAGAGCTGCCACTGATCTGTGGCGCGAGCTGCTCTAGCACGAGGGAGTTTACATTTTGGACCGGGACAGCCGGGGGGGCGGGGCCGTACAAGAGGATAAGTATGAACGCTGCCCCGCCCAAACGGTTTAGACCGAGCCAGCGTGTCCCGTCGCCGGAAAGCTCTCCAGACCGCAGAAATGAGCAACCCCAGAGTCTTCTTCGACGTCACCGTCGACGGCAAAAACATCGGCCGGGTCGTGATGGAGGTAAAGAGGGCAGGGTGTGCGGGGCCGCGGGCCGTTCGTTTCTGGGTATCCGGGGTAAGGCGGGGGTCGGTGGGGCTCCCAGTCTGTCTTGCGAGGTGCTGTGCACGTGTCTGCGGTTCGTTTGTCCGGTGACCCTGTGTCAGGTGAACCTTGGCGCATTTCTCCCCGTTTACACCGCGGGCAGTTTCAGAGCAGGCCCGGATCTACTGGTGCCCGGATCTACTGGTGCCCGTGCTGGCGCGATACGGATCTAACGCGGGCGTGCCTGCAGAACCCGTTTCTGTTCAAACCAGGAAGTAAACATCGGGAGTTCTTCTTGTCGGGAATGTTTTTCTGCTTTATTCAAACATGTTTCAACATGACATTGAAAGACAAGAACTCGTTTGAGGCATACAGAATGTGTTTGCATTCAAAACAGTACAAATGATAACATTCAACAGTCTATAACAAAACTAAAGAAGAAGAAAAAGAAATCAAACAGACATTACAGCAGTTACAGGGGCTGACGTTTCAATAAGCTTAAGCGTGTACAAGGATAAGGGAATGTAAAATTAGAAGACAAGCGACTCAGACATTGTTTCATATAAGTCATTCATTGACTGGTTTTCCTCTATTAGTGTTTTTAGGGATGTTAAATAGTTTTTAATTTGGTTTTTAAAGCCGTTGATGGTAGGCTTGCTGTTGTTCCACTTATTCTTGTCTATATGATGATTATGATAATGTTTACCATCTTAGATGTTTCCTTTGACAGACCTTCCATATAAATCAGGCAGATTAACAGACACATCTGAACTTGTGAGGATATTTTTATCATGTGTTTTAAGGGAAGTGGAATGGCTCCACTGATTTTATTAAATTCTCTATAAGAGCATTTTAAGTTGAATTTTTCAGTAAATGAATTAAATGGCAACAGATCCATCAAGTCAACAACATACAGAACCTTTTTATCATACCACTCTTGTTTAAATAAAGTCTTCCTGTTAATTCATATGGTTCTGTTATTCCACAAGGTGGCGCTGTGTGGTGTGAAGTTGTGAGTGAACATCAATTTCCAGTAGAGAAGTATTTGTTTATGGAAGTCAGAAAGTTTTATCAGTAATTTAGTTATTTCGTAGCCACATCTTAACAAGAATTCTAGACCTCCAACATTTTGGAAAAGATGTTTTGGTATGTGGAACCATATAGAGTCTGGTTGTGTCAAATAAGCTTTAATACACCTGTCATGGATTCAAAGTCGGCAGCTTTTAACCCACCATATTTATAGTCTTTAACCATGATTGATTTTTTAAGGTAGTGTGTCTTATTTTTCCATATGAAATTAAAGATGATTGAATTTACCTTTTTAATCATTTGGGGGGGGGGGGGGGGGGCATAGAGAGATTGACAAGGATATACTAATTTTGATAAACCTTCTGCTTTAGTTAATAAGATTCTCTCTCATGAGCCAATGGTTGAGAGATTTTTTCATATTGTCTATTTTCCCCTCAATGTTCAATTGTTCTCTCATATTTTTATCTTTGGACATTATTAAACCCAAATATTTTACTTTAGTTTTGACAGGGAGGGAGCCTATATTTGTCTCAGCACATGGATGAAGAGGTAGTATTTGACATTTTTTCAAGTTTATGTATAGACCTGAAGCTTTGGAGAAGACTGATATTATATCTATGGCTTTGTCCATGAAGGATTTATCTTTTAGAAAGATTACTGTGTCATCTGCAAATTGACTTATTCGATATTCATAATCGAAAATGGTGATTCCTTTCATTTGAGGGTGATTTACTATTAAATATGCATTTGAGTGCATAAAATAAACAGTTTGGGTGAAATAGGACAACCTTGTCTAATACCACGCAGAATCTTGATTTTCGGTGTCATTCCAGGGTTGAGGGAGATGTAGCTGTAAATATCCTTATAAAACATGTTTATGATCTTACAGAATCCTTCTCCAAACCCGAGTTTTCTGAGTACCGTAAACATAAAATCATGCTCCACTGTGTCGAATGCTTTGAAAAAATCTATAAATAACACAAGACTCTCTGGTTGAGTGAATGATTGATAGTCGATCATGTCCAGAATCAGTCGGATATGGTTGTGAATGTACCTTCCTTTTATAAAGGCTGATTGATATTCTTGAATAAGTTTTCCAATGACATGCTTTAGGCGATTTGCATAAACTAAAGCAAGAAGTTTATAATCATTGCATAGTAAGGTTATTGGTCTCCAGTTGTCTAGCATCAATAAATCTTTTTGTGGTTTTGGTAGCAAGGTTATTAAACCTGTTTTCATAGTAGGGGATAGACTTCCTGTCTTAATACATTCCAAAAAAGCATTGTATAATAATATTTTGATATCCTCCCAAAAATGTTTTAGGAGTTCAGATGTTAGCCCATCTATCCCTGGTGATCTGCCGTTTTTCGTTTGTTTTAATGCATTTCCAATTTCTATTAAACTTAAATCTTCTTCAAGTTTACGTTTATCTTCTGCATCCAGTTTTTTATGTCTTTATCGATTTTGTCAAACAAAAAATCACAATCAGATTGATTAAATTTGGATTTATACAAGTTACAATAAAAGACATATTTCATCTTGAATTAATTTCTGTTCTTCAATTATAGTATCATTTATCGAAAGTTTCTTAATGTTTTTCTTAGATTGTCTTTGTTTCTCAAGTCCAAAGAAATAATTTGAACTTTTTTCATTCTTCTCGATCCATCTAGCTCTTGACCGAACATGGGCTCCCTTCGCCTTTGTTGTATATATCATCTATATGGGATTGCAGTGACTTTAATTCAGTCATGTGTTCCAAGGATAATTGTGTTAATGAATTTATTGTGTCAATTAGGTCCTTTTGTTTTTGTTTCCTTATACGTGATAGTTTTTTACCTGTGTCTGCTATTAAACTTAAACCATTCCCATTTACTTATATCATTCATGTCTGACTTATTAATCTCCAAGATAAGAGACTGTACCTTATTAAAGTCATTATTAAACTTCCAAATATTTGGAGATCTCAGTTGTTGTTTGGATGTTAATAAGTTTAGACTGATCATGCAGCGGTCTGTGAGTGGAGAGGCTGATATTTTACAATCTGAGATATTCAATTCAATTCAGTTTTATTTATATAGCGCATATTACAATCAGACATTGTCTCAAAGCGCTTCACAGGAACCCCCCTAAGAGCACTGTGGCAAGAAAATACTCCCTTTAAGAGGAAGAAACCTTGAGCAGGACCCGTCAACTTAAGGGGGAACCAGTCCTGCTGCTAGTCAGAGAGGATGAGGGAGAGAGAGAGAGAGAGAGGGAGAGAGGATGAGGGAGAGAGAGGATGAAGGAGAGAGAGAGAGCGAGAGAATGAAGGAGAGAGAGAGAGAGAGAGAGAGAGGATGAAGGAGAGAGAGAGAGAGAGAGGATGAAGGAGAGAGAGAGAGAGAGAGGGGAGAGAGAGAGAGAGAGGGAGAGAGAGGATGAAGGAGAGAGAGAGAGAGGAGAGAGAGAGGATGAAGGGGAGAGAGAGAGAGGATGAAGGGGAGAGAGGAGAGAGAGAGAGGATGAAGGAGAGAGAGAGAGAGAGAGAGAGGATGAAGGAGAGAGAGAGAGAGAAGAGAGGATGAAGGAGAGAGCGAGAGAGAGAGAGGAGAGAGAGAGGAGGAGAGAGAGAGAGAGAGAGAGAGAGGAGAGAGAGAGAGGAGGATGAAGGAGAGAGAGAGAGAGAGAGAGGATGAAGGAGAGAGAGAGAGGATGAAGGAGAGAGGAGGAGGATGAAGGAGAGAGAGAGAGAGAGAGAGAGGATGAAGGAGAGAGAGAGAGAAGGAGAGAGAGAGAGAGGAGCAAACATGCAGCAGATGAAACAGTGATTATATTCTAATGATATCTATATATCGTCAGTCCATAAGTAGGAATAGTCATTTGATAGTAATCAAAGCAAAGATGAGCAGCAGGGGCTGATGAAGTCCATGAGCACAGGAGAGATCAGGGGCCGGACTGAGGGTCAGGATGCAGGTCTGAGACCTGAGAGAGAGGGAGAGAGAGAGAGAGAGAGAGCGAGAGAGAGAGAGAGAGAGAGCGAGAGCGAGGCACAAAACTACAGGAAGACAGTGAACACAGATTATGAGACGATATTACCAGTATGATCCAGACTAAGGAGAGAAAAGGAGAGGTTAGAGGGTGAGAGGGAAACTGCTCAGTGGATCATGTTTGTGCCCCCCGACAACGTAGGCCTAGAGCAGCATAGCTGTGCTACACACTAGGTCTAAGGCTAACTGTACGCCTTACTAAACAGAAAAGTTTTAAGTCTAGTCTTAAAGGTGGAGGCAGTGTCTGCCTCTCGGACCCAGATTGGTAACTGGTTCCATAATAGCGGTGCCTGATAGCTGAAAGCTCGTCCTCCCATTCTGCTTCTATGAATCCTAGGAACTACTAGTAAGCCTGACCTCAGAGATCTGAGTGTCCTATTAGGAACATATGGTACAATCAGGTCCTGCAGATACAATGGAGCAGGTCCATGAAGAGCCTTGTATCATATCATATCATTACACAACTCATGTGAAATCAGCCAGTAATCTAATCTTGAACATTGACCATCTCCTGCAGATATATACCATATATATCTTGTATTGATGTTGGGTTCAAAGTTCTCCAATAATCGACCATATGTGTTGTTGTACATAAGGACATTCTTGTGTCGCTATATACAGGTTGAGAATTCCTGTGAGGCAGTCGGTCTAGCCATGAATCTGGGGCTATATTATGGTCTCCTCCCAATATGACTTTATCTGAATTATATGTTGTTTTCCAATCATTTATGAGTTGGGTTAATTTTGCATAAAAATTGACATGAAGTGTTTGGTTGTTGAAGCCATAAATGCATATTAAAATGGAACGTTTGTCGTTTGTCTCCACTACCACCATTAACCAGTGACCTTCAGGATCTTTTTTTTGATCAATGTTACCTGGAAATCTATTGAATAATATCATGACTCCTGCTGATTTTGATGTTCCGTGTGCAAATAAGGCATTATCCCCCCATTGAGTTTTCCAAAAATTTTCATCTGACATAACCGAACGAGTCTCCTGTAAAAAAACACATTGTGATTTTTGATCCTTACAAAACAAAAAATGGCTTTACGCTTGTATTGTTTTTCAAACCCCTAACATTCAATGACATAAAAGAAATTATGATTGTTCTGAATTAGCTTCACTACGTTTTCCTATGCAGGAATGAACATGTTGTCCTTAAGGACATCATATCCAATTATAAAAACAACAACTTGAAATAATGAATCCTTCAGCCTCTTTTAACAGTTAAATCAGATCATTTAAAAAAAAAACTGGTTTCATACTAAGCGTATAAAATTAAACAAAAAACCCAAGAGTTACTCTGTAACCGTAAACTTATCTTTCACTCTATATAAACATAAGGTGCCTGAGTATTTGCTTACTAATCAGGAGTTAAGGGTTAACTCTGAGTGCATATCCTTCTCTTAGGGAGGCCTTCCTTCCATTTCTTCTGGCTTCTTGCACCTTGGGCCACAACTTAGCACGAGCCTCACGATCTTCCTTTGAGAAATCTTCCTTGAGCCGAATGTTCATCTCTCTGCACACTCTTGCCTCTTTTGATTTCCTCCATACTTCATCACGAAGGGTTCGCATGGCAAACTGGATGATTACAGGTCTGGGCATCATGTTAGTAGCTGCGTCGTTCTTCTCTCCCAGGCGGTGCACTGTGTCTACTGACTCACCGAGTTTCTCCACTGACGTCGGGATTATTTTGGTAAGGATGCCGATCACAGTCTCTCTTGTCTCCTCTCTGTCTTTTTCAGGAAGGCCCATCAATCTGAGATTCCATCTTCGCCCATACCTCGCTTGCTCCAAACAAGTCTGTTTCAGTAGCTCATTTGCTTTGTTAACCAGCATCAGTTCTTCCTTCACTTTGTTGATTTCTTCCTTGTTTGCTCTCACTGCTTGTGAGTTGGCTTCTATTCGACTTTCAAAGAGTCTCAATCTTTCATCTTGTTCATCAAATCTTTTTATCAAAGTTTAAATTGCATTTAGGATGGTTTCATTTGTAATCTCACCCGGGTGGTTTCTCTCGTCTTGTTTTCCTTGGTTTTATTTTTTGGGGGTTTGGACTTGGCAGTGGTGTGTGGTCATGCATCATTTTTCGGGTTTCTTCTTCCATCGCCTCTAGCTCTTCAAGTTCTTCTTCGTCACATGCCTCTCGCAGGGCCGTCAGGTTGTAGTCGTGGTCTATTAACTTTTGAGCACTCTCGTTCTCGTTGTCGACCCTAACCCTAACCCTTAACAAAAGGAAGGACAAGAAAAAGTAGTTCCGTGGGACTCAGGAGTCGTTCGTGTAGTTTTTTGCGCAGTTGTTGTTTTTTGTCTTAAAGATAAATGTCTAGGACAGTTTCAAAACACTTTAATACCGGAGCCTGCAAAAAACGCTGCTGCTCATTCCGCCATCTTAACTCCTCCCACTTGTCGGGAATTTTATGAAAGAAGAACTCCCGATGTTTACTTCCTGGTTTGAACAGAAACGGGTCCTGCAGAGACATGCCCATGTTACATCTGTATCGCACCAACATGGTCACCAGTTAATTCGGGCACCAGTTGATCCGACACACCCGCGGCCCGTGTGTTCTACTGAACGGGGAGAAATCCCCGCGGGCTAACAGCGCAGCTAATGCTAACGGAGCGCGAGGGGCGCGTGCATGTTCTTTTGTTGTAGCGGCGTGCGGTCCCAATGCATTGCGGTGTGTGTTATTGGTTCATGGGTTGTTTGGGATTTCAATTGCCGTGCAGTCTCTTTCGACTACATGGCTGACACAATAAAATACATTAAACTTTCAGTTTCACTGCACAAAGTTACATTTGGATACATAATAATTAGGGCTAATCAAACATCATGATTAATCCGATTAAAATGTTTAACACAATTAAAGCATTTGCGGCAGAGAACGAAGCTGGATGGTGGTGTAGGGGAATCATTGTCGGTTTGGGTGCGAGAGGGTCCGGGTTCGAAACTTATGATACGCGAATCAGCAAGAGGTCCTCCACACACACACATGCAAGAGAAACGTGATCAATAACTTTTCTTCTACTAACATGTACACAATGACAAATTGCGATTAACTGAGTTTAATGCTATGAAATTCTTAGATATAAATAATAAATAATAAATGTGAATCGTTTGCATCTAAGTAACATATTTAACTCATATTTAAAGAATCTCAAGAGTTCGATTGCTTTGCAGCAACTGTTAAAAGTATCAATGTAGCTAATATATTTCACTAACTGATTGATCTATTACTATATATTGATATATAGTCATCCCTGAACACACCGGATCCCACCAAGCGATTCACAACCCGAACCAATCACATGACTCGTACACTGTTCGAAGCACCATCCTTAAATGGCGTGACGTTACGTAACTCTGCAATGAGATAATAAGGCGCCTTTGTTCAGCAGGCTTGAGTCCACTGCAGGCCAACGGGAATTATGACGTTAGCAGCTTGAATCAGTCTGTACCCTGAGGGGTCACTGAGGCTCAGTGCAGTATTCCTGCTGCACTGACGCACACTCGCTCTGACAGGGTTGTGTAAACCAAATGCTGCAGAACTACAGGAGACCATGCTTGACATGTGGCCTGCAGGCCTGCGGTGAGCTTTCAGCTGGATGTGACTTGCTGTCTGTGTTTGTAGCTCCGTGCCGACGTCGTCCCCAAGACTGCTGAGAACTTCCGCGCCCTCTGCACTGGTGAGAAGGGCTTTGGCTACAAGGGCTCCACCTTCCACCGCGTCCTCCCCGGGTTTATGTGTCAGGTGAGCGGATCAGACACATTGATCAGGGACGGATGGTTCATTCTGCAGCTGCATTACGAACGTTTGTGTTTCTGCACTTGCAGGGTGGTGACTTCACCAACCACAATGGAACCGGGGGAAAGTCCATCTACGGCAACAAGTTTGCTGATGAGAACTTCACACTAAAGCACACTGGCCCAGGCATCTTGTCCATGGCCAACGCCGGACCGAACACCAACGGCTCCCAGTTCTTCATCTGCACAGAAAAGTCGACTTTGTATGCACAAACTCACGTTTGATCAGTGTAGCTGTGCGATACGTTGACACATGAGGCTGACGGCTGTGCTTCTCCCTGCAGGCTGGATGGGAAGCATGTGGTGTTTGGCAGTGTGGTGAAGGGGATGGACGTGGTGAGAGACATGGAGCGCCGTGGCAGCCAAAGTGGCAAAACCAGTGCCAAGCTGGCCATTGCCGACTGTGGGCAGCTCTGAGCTCCAGCACGTAGCCCCTCCTGCTTGCCCTGTAACCATGCCCCTCCCTTTAGGCTCCGCCCATCTACTGTTGAACATTCCTATTGATGGAGTTTCAGCCCCTTTTTTATTCTGTTGCTGCATTTGTGACTTTGCCTTTAAAGTTTCTTTTGCGTTAACATTTTTCCACAAAGCCCCGACGGTTTTTGTTAAGTGAAAAAAAAAATGAAATAAAAGATGCCTTGAACTGAAACGTCTGCTGTGATGTTCCTCACTGATGCTGGACCCAGACCTCTTCAGAATGAGGTCCTGCTCATTCTGAATTCTGTGAGCTTGAAAGGGCGTTTAATAACCAGAAACATTCAAGTTTGACTTCATGTCAATAAATAATGCAAATTAAAAAAAATAAATGCAAACTTAATTTGAAATGTTTTATTTTGAAAAATACTGGTTCATGTTCTGTTTCACACCGAATGATTGAAAGGATGTTATAGATGAGTCGGGACCCTTCAACGTGGATCAGCAGCTCCTCTCCGCCGTCCTCCTCTTCTTCCCAGACTGCCGTGTTTTCCTCAGACACACCCCCTGGCTCCGGGTTTTGCCGAGCTCGGTCCGGCTCACAGCTGTGCAGGTCAGGCCCGCCTCGCAGTCGCAGCGTCCCAAGTTCCTTCTCATCTTGGAGGGGCCTCGAAGCAGACAGGCCCCGCCCTCCCCCGGGATCCTCTGACACCGCTTACTGGTCAGGTAGCGCACGCAGCACAGGCCCGTCGCACAGTCGCCTGACCGCACGCAGCTGGACATCTCAGGAGCTGAAACAGACCGGTGTGCCCACATTATGTCTCTGCCCCTTTAAGAGACCCACTGTCTGATGACATCACAGGCTCTGACACCAAATCAGCTGATCAGGCTAATGGCTAGTTAGAACAAGCTAGTGCTGCATTCCTTTCAGGTCACAGCAGGGAGTGACATCACACCTGAGCCTGTGTGTGACATCACCATCACACCGCAGTGCATTCTGGGAGTGGTAGTTGACATTCACTCACCTTTAGTCCTGTTGAAGCTGTTGGCCTCTCGCTCTTGGGCCGGCGCTCTGTCAAAGTGGGGCGGTCTCCTCTGAGCGTGGTTCCTGCACCCCCCCTCCTGATTGATCGATAAATGATACAAAGCACAAACCGCTGATAAGTCACTGATCAGATGCAGCAGCATGGATCTGACTGCAGCTCACTGATAGGCCACAGCTGGCGCTATCGATCACTGCAGCTCTGATACCAGTGAAAGGAGAAATGAGCCAATGGCTGACCAGCGGAGGGCAGTCAGGTGCAGCACATGTCACCCGGCGACGAGAGTTGGAGTTCCCTGTCTGGTCGTCATGGAAACGATCCTGTTGGAGATCAGAGTGTTCCGGTCAGAGGGAAACCAGCCACATTCCTCTGCATCGTCTGCACATGCTCAGTACCGTTTTCCCTACAGTGTCGGCCATCTTTGATCCATTCCCCTACACCCAACATTTCAGAACTCAATGACAGAGCAATAGTTATGGACCCTCTCAACCCCCACCCCGTCTGGCTGCAGGTGCCGGACATTAAAGTGGAGAACGTCTCCCAGTGTGTGTCCTGCATTTCCATGTTTTTATGGTGCAAATCTCTGAAGTTCAATGTTCCTGACATACAAACAACCCTGCTGCTGGGACGGACTGTCTGTCTGTGTTTCCTGGACAGTCCTTGCAGATGTTTGTTACCTGAGAGAGGGCCTCCTCTATGAAGAACGCCTGCCCCTCAGTCAGCCCATCACACAGCAGTGCTGCAGGTTGGTTGCATTTTGTCTAACCTTCTATCCCACATATGTATTATGTACTATATATGTATTATATAAGTATTATATAAGTATTATATGTATTATATAGGTATTATATGTATTTGACTCAGATCAACATGCTAATGTTTTATGACTTCAGTGTCTTTCGACTCCTTTCTTTTTTCTGTTGTTGACTAATGAGGTGATCATAGATGAGTATTGATTAGGTATGTGTGTGTTTATTGGTCGTATTTGGTCTGTATTGTCGAGGTTCTGCAGTTTTCTCTATGGCATCAAACAAAAGAAGCAAAATGTCATTTCTGACAGAGGGGCGGGGTGAAGCAAAGCTACACATGCTGTCGCTGCATATTGGACTTTTATTTGTAGTTTTTCACTCCTGCAGCAGAGTCGGACCTGTGGGTCAGGCAGAGACTCTCTTAGTGTTGGTCATTTGAAACTGAGTCCACCATGGCTTCGTGGAATAAAGAGGTTTGATGAAATATTTGCAGCTCAGATATTTCAACAAGTTCAGAGTTTTACCAGGCTTGTGGTGGTTTGGGGGTTCAGACAGTGAACCTGGACTGGACCTGGATCTGTGTGTGTGGGGGCTCACTGATGTGCTTCAACAGATGTGTCGACTATCAGTAAGAGTGTTCACGCACAAACGTCACAGCAGTCTGTCATCTCTATACAACCCTGATTCTGTGTGTGTGTGTCAGTGTTTGCATTTTCAGGGACATATGCTCTGCTGTTCTTTGCTCGCTCTCTGCAGGGAATCGGCTCCTCCTTCTCCTCTGTGGCAGGTCAAACACGTTTTTACACCACTTTACACCATTTACACCACTTTACACCATTTACAGCACTTTACACTATTTTACATCACTTTACACTATTTTACAGCACTATACATTTCACGTCGTTTACTGCACTTTACAATCCTTGTGTAGGTTTGGGAATGTTGGCCAGTGTGTACACAGATGATGAAGAGAGAGGCATTGCAATGGGTGTTGCACTGGGAGGCCTGGCTTTGGGAGTCCTAAGTGAGACACACACACACACTCACACACACACACTGAGCTCGGCTCAGCTCTGTTGGTCTGTGTTTCAGAGTGTGGAGGGGACCCCTTTATTCACCCTATTAAAGGATCCATACATTTTCGTCAGTGCAGGTAAGAGGCCTGTGCGCTCTGATGAATGTTCAGGTGCATGTTCAGGTGCATCTTCAGGTGCATGTTCAGGTGCATGTTCAGGTGTATCTTCAGGTGCATGTTCAGGTGTATCTTCAGGTGCATGTTCAGGTGCATGTTCAGGTGCATGTTAACATAAATGCGTCCTCTGTCTCTGCAGGCTCGCTGTGCTTTGCTAACATGGGCGTGGCCATCTTGGAGCCGACCCTGCCCATCTGGATGATGCAGACGATGTGCTCCCCAAAATGGCAGCTTGGTACGGTCCAACATGCTGTGTTTGTTTGTGTGTGTGTGTTTAACACAAGCATGTTGTGTTGCAGGTATGGCCTTCCTCCCTGCCAGCGTGTCCTACCTAATAGGAACAAACCTGTTTGGAATTCTGGCAAATAAAATGGGACGGTCAGTGTGTGTGTGTGTCTGTGTCACGTGCTGTAGATAAGATGAAGAATCAACCACATTTGATCAGGAAAGTGTTAATAAATCAGCTGTTTGTCTGCAGGTGGCTCTGCTCCATGTTGGGGATGTTCATCGTGGGCATCAGTCTGCTGTGTGTAAGTCCTGCTGTGTAGCTCACCTTCAGCTGGCTCCTCTCTGTCCTTCATCCTCTCTGTCCTTCATCCTCTCTGTCCTTCATCCTCTCTGTCCTGTCTCCCTCTTCTTCTCCTCTCTCTCTGTCCTTCATCCTCTCTATCCTGTCTCCCTCTTCTTCTCCTCTCTCTCTCTCTCCTTCATCCTCTCTGTCCTGTCTCCCTCTTCTTCTCCTCTCTCTCTCCTTCATCCTCTCTGTCCTGTCTCCCTCTTCTTCTCCTCTCTCTCTCTCCTTCATCCTCTCTGTCCTGTCTCCCTCTTCCTCCTCCTCTCTTCCTCTTCTCCTCCTCCTTTATGGACCAGCATCAGGAGGGTCCCCCTTGTGGGCCGGGTGCTGCTCCTCCTCTCTCTTTGAAGTGCTTGCTCAGCACCTACACTGTAACACGTGCTGTTAAATGAAAGCTGAATGGATCACTGTGTGTATTTCAGGTTCCTTTTGCCACCAGTATCTACGGTCTGATTGGACCAAACGGAGGGCTGGGCTTTGCGATAGGTGACATGTTACTTCCTGTTCCTAACGTCCCATCATGTGACCTGTGTAGCGTCATTCTAACCGGCTCTGGCCTGCCTCAGGTATGGTCGACTCCTCCATGATGGCCATCATGGGATACCTGGTTGACATCCGCCACGCCTCGGTGTATGGCAGCGTCTACGCCATCGCTGACGTGGCTCTTTGCATGGGCTTTGCCATTGGTAACACGCCGACGCACAGACACACACATACCGACAGACACAGGAAGTGATGAGTCTTCCTGTTGTTCCAGGGCCATCCACAGGGGGCGTGCTGGTCCAGGCTGTGGGCTTTCCCTGTCTCATGGTGTTCATCGGGGTCATCAACATCTTGTATGCGCCCTTCTGCTTTCTGTTACGTAACCCAGCTGTCCGCGAGGAGAATATGGTAAATATTGATCTGACAGCGTGACTGATCAGCTGCTGTAACCATGGCAACCATTCACATCAGTAGAAAGCCTGCGGATCAGCAAGTCTCTGAATTGTTTGACGATGGCTTCCTGGTTGAGGCACTTTTATCTAGTTCTACGTCCCCACGATCTGTGCAGGGAAATATTTCAGACATGATGCATTCAGGAACCATTCAGTCTCTGGGAAATCCAAAGATCAGCTAAATGTGCTGGTTTCAGATGCCAGGAGGTTGAAGTCAGACACACACTGAGACAGCAGGTCTCAACACATCAGCAGGATGGATGGTGTGTGTGTGTGTGTGTGTGTGTGTGTGTGTGTGTGTGTGTGTGTGTGTGTGTGCAGTCATTACACTATGATTAGACTGTTTACACATCAGAGGGCGCCGCCTTCAAAGCTGCAGAGGAAACCTTTCTGTGAATAAACTGTCAATTACACACAGATTAAAGACACACAGCAGCTTTATTAACCATGCTGTGTGTGTGTCTGTGTGTGTGTGTGTCTGTGTCTGTGTGTTGTACAGGCCATCATTGACCAGGAGTGTGTGATGACCATGAAAAACTACAACACAAACAAGGGGGGCTGTGAGTTTCCCCTGAGCGACAACAGCGAAGAAGAGGAGACAGAGGAGTGACACACACACACACACAGACACACACACACACAAACAGCCTGATGTCCTCTGGTCTCTCTGAGCTGAAGCTGAGTTAGCCCATCAAACACTAGCATGCTGCTAACGGCTGCTGATTGGTCAGTTCAGATCAGGACTGATGGGGACAGGAGCTCCTCCCTCCATGGGGACAGGAGGTCCTCCCTCCATGGGGGACAGGAGCTCCTCCCTCCATGGGGACAGGAGCTCCTCCCTCCATGGGGGACAGGAGGTCCTCCCTCCATGGCAGCTGGAGTCCTCACATATATGTCTCTATAGGGGCTCTGCTGCTGCTGCTGGATGATGAGTGCAATCAGAGCAGAGGATGCTGGGAAATGGCTCGTGGTGACGTCACTGATAGTTATAGAACGAGATGTTATTTTTTTATTGATCTGAGAAGAAGTAAAAAAACGAAAAGTGGAACTTTATCTGCAGAAAACACGATGGAAACCAGCGTCTTTGAGCAGCATAGCGCCCCCTGCGGGACAGGAGGTGTTCAGATGTTAAGCTGCAGCTTCATTCTTCATCCAATCAGGAAGTGAGCATGTTAAGTTTCACACAATGTTTAAAATGATCCAGTGACTGTTTCCAGTGGATTATAAATCAGCTGTTTCACCGTGAGCTGGATGTACCGATGGTTTCGGGCTTGTCGCTCGACAGATCTGATCCTTGTGAACGTTTCCTGCAGAGAGCATGACGGACCGCGCCCTGAGCGCGCTCCCGTGCACTCTTTTTTTTTTAACTCAGTCGGCGGGAGCGCGCTCGCGGCGCCGGGCTTGGCGTTCACGCTCTGCGTGCGCTGTGCGTATTGGATGGAAGAGCTGCCACTGATCTGTGGCGCGAGCTGCTCTAGCACGAGGGAGTTTACATTTTGGACCGGGACAGCCGGGGGGGCGGGGTCGTACAGAGGCTAAGTATGAACGCTGCCCCGCCCGCCCAAACGGTTTAGACCGAGGCGGAAATCAAATACACGTAAAATGCGCCTGTCCATTCAGAGGCAGGGGCAAGTGTCCTGTCTGCTGATTGGCTGTGTCAGCTGCACGTCAAACAGCGCCCCTTCACTGGTTGGTTGGCTGGGGCTTCCCGCCGCCCACCGGTGTCTTATATAAAATTAATCCACAATCGTCCATCTTTTTCGGTTCCCTGTGGCCCAGCGTGTCCCGTCGCCGGAAAGTTCTCCAGACCGCAGAAATGAGCAAACCCAGAGTCTTCTTCGACGTCACCGCCGACGGCAAAAACATCGGCCGGGTCGTGATGGAGGTAAAGAGGGCAGGGTGTGCGGGGCCGCGGGCCGTTCGTTTCTGGGTAGCCGGGGTAAGGCGGGGGTCGGTGGGGCTCCCAGTCTGTCTTGCGAGGTTCTGTGCACGTGTCTGCGGCCTCCGGCCGGCGCTCTGCGGCTCGTTTGCCCGGTGACCCTGTTTCAGGTGAACCTTGGCGCAGTTCTCCCCGTTTACACCGCGGGCAGAGCTCCAGGCGGGCGGAGCTTCAGAGCAGGCCCGCGGCCCGTGTGTTCTACTGACCGGGGAGAAATCCCCGCGGGCTAACAGCGCAGCTAATGCTAACGGAGCGTGAGGGGCGCGCGCATGTTCTTTTGTTGTAGCGGCGCGAGGTCCCACTGCGGACCCGGAAGCCGCCATCAACGGGGCCGTCGCAGCCCGCGTGAGGCGGCCTGTGATGTAGTCCGGATGTTTGTGTTCATATTCGAAGTCACACAAACGTTTTGTGTTGCAGGCGCCGTTTAGCATGTTAGCCTCTGAAGCTAGCGCGCAGCATTTCCGGAGCGATCCACGCTGCTGGCGCCGTGCCGGGGGGAGGGGCGGGGCGGGGCCGTGTCTGCGTGCTGAAATGCGGATGTAGGAAATGGCGGCCTCTGCAGCAGACCCGCAGCGTGACGTTACGTAACTCTGCAATGAGATAATAAGGCGCCTTTGTTCAGAGGGCTTGAGTCCACTGCAGGCCAACGGGAATTATGATGTTAGCAGCTTAAGTCAGTCTGTACACAGTGTGTGTGTGTGTGTCTGTGTGGCTCAGTGCAGCAGGAATACTGCACTGGGGAGACCATGCTTGACATGTGGCCTGCAGGCCTGCGGTGAGCTTTCAGCTGGATGTGACTTGCTGTCTGTGTTTGTAGCTCCGTGCCGACGTCGTCCCCAAGACTGCTGAGAACTTCCGCGCCCTCTGCACTGGTGAGAAGGGCTTTGGCTACAAGGGCTCCACCTTCCACCGCGTCATCCCCCAGTTTATGTGTCAGGTGAGCGGATCAGACACATTGATCAGGGACGGATGGTTCATTCTGCAGCTGCATTACGAACGTTTGTGTTTCTGCACTTGCAGGGTGGTGACTTCACCAACCACAATGGAACCGGGGGAAAGTCCATCTACGGCAACAAGTTTGCTGATGAGAACTTCACACTAAAGCACACTGGCCCAGGCATCTTGTCCATGGCCAACGCCGGACCGAACACCAACGGCTCCCAGTTCTTCATCTGCACAGAAAAGACGACTTGGTATGCACAAACTCACGTTTGATCAGTGTAGCTGTGCGATACGTTGACACATGAGGCTGACGGCTGTGCTTCTCCCTGCAGGCTGGATGGGAAGCATGTGGTGTTTGGCAGTGTGGTGGAGGGGATGGACGTGGTGAGAGTCATGGAGAGCCGTGGCAGCCAAGGTGGCAAAACCAGTGCCAAGCTGGCCATTGCCGACTGTGGGCAGCTCTGAGCTCCAGCACGTAGCCCCTCCTGCTTGCCCTGTAACCATGCCCCTCCCTATAGGCTCCGCCCATCTACTGTTGAACATTCCTATTGATGGAGTTTCAGCCCCTTTTTTATTCTGTTGCTGCATTTGTGACTTTGCCTTTAAAGTTTCTTTTGCGTTAACATTTTTCCACAAAGCCCCGACGGTTTTTGTTAAGTGAAAAAAAAAATGAAATAAAAGATGCCTTGAACTGAAACGTCTGCTGTGATGTTCCTCACTGATGCTGGACCCAGACCTCTTCAGAATGAGGTCCTGCTCATTCTGAATTCTGTGAGCTTGAAAGGGCGTTTAATAACCAGAAACATTCAAGTTTGACTTCATGTCAATAAATAATGCAAATTAAAAAAATAAATGCAAACTTAATTTGAAATGTTTTATTTTGAAAAATACTGGTTCATGTTCTGTTTCACACCGAATGATTGAAAGGATGTTATAGATGAGTCGGGACCCTTCAACGTGGATCAGCAGCTCCTCTCCGCCGTCCTCCTCTTCTTCCCAGACTGCCGTGTTTTCCTCAGACACACCCCCTGGCTCCGGGTTTTGCCGAGCTCGGTCCGGCTCACAGCTGTGCAGGTCAGGCCCGCCTCGCAGTCGCAGCGTCCCAAGTTCCTTCTCATCTTGGAGGGGCCTCGAAGCAGACAGGCCCCGCCCTCCCCCGGGATCCTCTGACACCGCTTACTGGTCAGGTAGCGCACGCAGCACAGGCCCGTCGCACAGTCGCCTGACCGCACGCAGCTGGACATCTCAGGAGCTGAAACAGACCGGTGTGCCCACATTATGTCTCTGCCCCTTTAAGAGACCCACTGTCTGATGACATCACAGGCTCTGACACCAAATCAGCTGATCAGGCTAATGGCTAGTTAGAACAAGCTAGTGCTGCATTCCTTTCAGGTCACAGCAGGGAGTGACATCACACCTGAGCCTGTGTGTGACATCACCATCACACCGCAGTGCATTCTGGGAGTGGTAGTTGACATTCACTCACCTTTAGTCCTGTTGAAGCTGTTGGCCTCTCGCTCTTGGGGCGGCGCTCTGTCAAAGTGGGGCGGTCTCCTCTGAGCGTGGTTCCTGCACCCCCCCTCCTGATTGATCGATAAATGATACAAAGCACAAACCGCTGATAAGTCACTGATCAGATGCAGCAGCATGGATCTGACTGCAGCTCACTGATAGGCCACAGCTGGCGCTATCGATCACTGCAGCTCTGATACCAGTGAAAGGAGAAATGAGCCAATGGCTGACCAGCGGAGGGCAGTCAGGTGCAGCACATGTCACCCGGCGACGAGAGTTGGAGTTCCCTGTCTGGTCGTCATGGAAACGATCCTGTTGGAGATCAGAGTGTTCCGGTCAGAGGGAAACCAGCCACATTCCTCTGCATCGTCTGCACATGCTCAGTACCGTTTTCCCTACAGTGTCGGCCATCTTTGATCCATTCCCCTACACCCAACATTTCAGAACTCAATGACAGAGCAATAGTTATGGACCCTCTCAACCCCCACCCCGTCTGGCTGCAGGTGCCGGACATTAAAGTGGAGAACGTCTCCCAGTGTGTGTCCTGCATTTCCATGTTTTTATGGTGCAAATCTCTGAAGTTCAATGTTCCTGACATACAAACAACCCTGCTGCTGGGACGGACTGTCTGTCTGTGTTTCCTGGACAGTCCTTGCAGATGTTTGTTACCTGAGAGAGGGCCTCCTCTATGAAGAACGCCTGCCCCTCAGTCAGCCCATCACACAGCAGTGCTGCCAGGTAAACAATGATGTGATCTGTTCAGGTGAAGTAGACACACTCACCGGCCGCTCAGAGCTCCGCAGCACCTCTTTGGATGACCGGATGGTGTTTGAGTCCAAAGCCAGACCACAGACCAGAGACACACTCAGGACGCTGCGCCACACCCACATGCTCTGCTGATTGGTCACCGATCGGTCTGCTAAGGAGGAGTCCTCTCTCAGACTGCAGCTCGTGTCCTCGTCTCTGCTCCGAGCTGCTGTGTTGTTTTATACCCTCCCCTCCTCTCTGATCCGTCCACCTCAGCCTCAGAAGTTTGGGAGTTGTGTTTGAAGCCAGAGGCTGCACCGCCCTCACTTCCTTCCTGGACGCCCTGCGGCCTCAGGTGAGGTGGGATGTTTGATATGTGACACCGCAGAGACCACAAAAAGATTAAAACACACCTGGAGACAGGTAGTGTGTCTGTGTGTGTCTGTGTGTGTGTGTGTTTCACTTCATGTGGTCTCATTACAGCTGAACCTGTGTCTCTCAGACGGCGGATGTGTGAGTGTTTACAGGTGATTAAAGCTGATTAACACGCAGACAGGTGATGACATCAAAACAGCAAGACTCAAATCAAAGACAAATCTAACACACACACACACAGGAGACACCAGAGAACCAATCACAAGCAGGAACAAAGAGGACGTCTCTGGCCTCATCCTCCCTTAGTGTCCAGCCTTGCTGGAGCAGCAGCTGTCATGGCCGACAGTCACTGCCCCAGTGTGTCGACCTAGATGGCAGCAAGTTAGGATCCGTATCCTGACGCAGTGACGGATCCACAGGTAGACAACCTGGGCAGAGACACCCCTAAATCCTGGAGGGCTGGTCCGGTGTTTCCATCACAGAAACTGTCCCGCAGCGTCAGCAGGAATCACCATGTCAACAAGTCCGTTTGAAGTGTATTGGGTCAGGGTGGGGTTGGGGTGGGGTTGTATTGAAGTAGACAACTGAGTGACCGACAACCTTCAACCCCACACTGCACGCTCTGTAACCTTGTGGGCACAAACTGCTACTGCAGAGCAGCATCACTGCTAACGGGCTGCTACTTCCTGTGACAAGGGAAACGCCCCCAGTAATCAACTTCCTGTGAGGAAGTAAAAGCCAGAAAATATGTCAGTGGAACCAGCAGGTGGCTGGATGATGAAGAGGAGGAAGACAGGTGACTCATATCTGTCCAAACGTGTGTGTGTGTGTGTGTGTGTGTGCGTGTGTGTGTGCAGATGTGTGTGTGTGATAAGCTCTGCAGGCTGCAGGTTGTTCCAGGGCTGCTTCAATAAAGGACAGCAGATGCTCACAATTACTGACACACACATCTGAACTTCTGCTTTTGTGAGGACCCTCACATACACAAACACACTCAGGTCCTCATAAAGATAGGTGAACACACAGGTCAGAGGGTGTGTCATTTGTTGGTGTGTAAATGTGTGTGTGTGATTCCATATTGTCTGTTTTTATCACTATCAGAATAAAACACACACACACAGGTCAGAGCAGCAGCGCTCAGCCAGCAGCCGGAGGACCAACAGCCGCTCTGCAGGTTGGTTTCCTTCTATCACATATATGTGTTCTGTATTATATGTATTATATAAGTATATTATAATATAGTATATTATATAAGTATTATATGTATTATATAGGTATTATATGTATTTGACTCAGATCAACATACATGCTAATGTTTTATGACTTCAGTGTCTTTCGACTCCTTTCTTTTTTCTGTTGTTGACTAATGAGGTGATCATAGATGAGTATTGATTAGGTATGTGTGTGTTTATTGGTCGTATTTGGTCTGTATTGTCGAGGTTCTGCAGTTTTCTCTATGGCATCAAACAAAAGAAGCAAAATGTCATTTCTGACAGAGGGGCGGGGTGAAGCAAAGCTACACATGCTGTCGCTGCATATTGGACTTTTATTTGTAGTTTTTCACTCCTGCAGCAGAGTCGGACCTGTGGGTCAGGCAGAGACTCTCTTAGTGTTGGTCATTTGAAACTGAGTCCACCATGGCTTCGTGGAATAAAGAGGTTTGATGAAATATTTGCAGCTCAGATATTTCAACAAGTTCAGAGTTTTACCAGGCTTGTGGTGGTTTGGGGGTTCAGACAGTGAACCTGGACTGGACCTGGATCTGTGTGTGTGGGGGCTCACTGATGTGCTTCAACAGATCACTGCAGACTAATACATGATGATAGCAGCTGGTTATACATCAGCTGTGATATTGTCTGCAGCTGACTTCTGTCTGAATAACTGAGTTCTTCCACACACACACACACGTCTGGCTGCAGACAGGATGGAGCTGCTTGTGTAGACCAATGAGAACACACTGACTGATCATGTGACCGCAGGGAGAAACATGATGTCTGTTCAGCTTTAAATTCATTTCAGATCAAACATTTTACACTGCAGTACTGTGACTGGCCACTAGGACACTGCATCCTCCACAGCGTCGATGCATCATGTGACCCTGTGGAAGCACCATTAAGCTGTCATGTGACCCTGTGTGTGGTTTCAGACATGGCGTGGCTTCCTCAGAGTCGAGGCTCTCCCAAACTCGTCCTGGTGGTGGTGTGTGTCGCTCTGTTGCTCGACAACATGCTGCTCACTGTGGTTGGTGAGTACACACACACACAGACACACACAGACACACTGTGCCCTCCTGACCATGAACTTCAAGTTACCCTCCCCTCTCAGCTGAAATCATCTTCTCCTGTCCTCACACACACACACCTGTTCATCCGCCCACCTCCTCCTTCTGCTAGCGTCACAGCCAGTAGAACTTGAGGTCGCTGACAGTAAGCTGTGGGTTCTCCTTAGAACCTGATGTTCTTTGATGGAGTGATGATGTGAGTCAATCTCCCCCCTGCAGTGCCCATTATCCCGACATTTCTCTACGCCATGGAGCACCCCAGCCCCCAGCCGCCGCACACTGCCCCGCCCTCGCCGCTTGCTCTGGGCCTTGGCGTCTCACAGCTCCCCTCCTCCAGCCACAGTTCTCCTCCCCCCACACTCTCCCCCCTGACCTCCCTGTTTGACAACAGCACCTACAGCCTGCAGGAGGACCGCACTGGACCCTCCAACCTGTCAGACCAGATAGCTCCGTCCACCGGCCTGCCTATCAATCAGACCACCAACACTACGGTAGGAGAACCGATCAATAATCAGTAGTCATCATCGTCAGCACTGATCAGTAGTCTGTCTCCTCTTGTGTCCGTCCTGCAGGAGTCCACCTGCCTCGAGGACAGCATGTTTCTGGAGGAGGAAAATGTCCGCGTTGGTTTGTTGTTTGCGTCTAAAGCTCTTATCCAGCTGTTGGTCAACCCATTCGTTGGTCCGCTCACTAACAGGTCAGCTCTCCGTCTATCGATACCTCAGATATGTTTGATCGCTCAATACTTCAAGTCTTTCTGTCTCTGCAGGATCGGCTATCATGTCCCCATGTTTGCTGGGTTCATCATCATGTTTGTGTCGACTATCAGTAAGAGTGTTCACGCACAAACATCACAGCAGTCTGTCATCTCTATACAACCCTGATTCTGTGTGTGTGTGTCAGTGTTTGCATTTTCAGGGACATATGCTCTGCTGTTCTTTGCTCGCTCTCTGCAGGGAATCGGCTCCTCCTTCTCCTCTGTGGCAGGTCAAACACGTTTTTACACCACTTTACACCATTTACAGCACTTTACACTATTTTACAGCACTTTACACTATTTTACATTTCACGTCATTTACTGCACTTTACAATCCTTGTGTAGGTTTGGGAATGTTGGCCAGTGTGTACACAGATGATGAAGAGAGAGGCATTGCAATGGGTGTTGCACTGGGAGGCCTGGCTTTGGGAGTCCTAAGTGAGACACACACACACACACACTACAAGGCCCTCTGTCTTGATACTGTCACATCTGCACCTTATGTATGTGTGTGTGTGTGTGTGTGTGTGTGTGTGTGTGTGTGTGTGTGTGTGTGTGTGTGTGGTGTGTTATTAGTTGGAGCACCATTCGGCAGTGTAATGTACGACTTTGTAGGGAAGAGCGCCCCCTTCCTGGTTTTGGCCTTCCTGGCTGTGTTTGATGGAGGTAAACTATCAAAGCTGCAGTGCTGCCCCTTCTGATTGCTGTGTGTCTGAACTGCAGTGTCTGTGTTTGTTTGTTGCAGCGTTGCAACTGTGTATCCTGCAGCCATCAAAGATCTCTCCTGGGGTGAGTATGTCCACACACACACACACACACACACACACACACACACTGAGCTCGGCTCAGCTCTGTTGGTCTCTGTGTTTCAGAGTGTGGAGGGGACCCCTTTACTCACCCTATTAAAGGATCCATACATCCTCGTCAGTGCAGGTAAGAGGCCTGTGCGCTCTGATGAATGTTCAGGTGCATGTTCAGGTGTATATTCAGGTGCATGTTCAGGTGCATCTTCAGGTGCATGTTCAGGTGCATGTTCAGGTGCATGTTCAGGTGCATCTTCAGGTGTATCTTCAGGTGTATCTTCAGGTGCATGTTAAGGTGTATCTTCAGGTGCATGTTCAGGTGCATGTTCAGGTGCATGTTCAGGTGTATCTTCAGGTGCATGTTCAGGTGCATGTTCAGGTGCATGTTCAGGTGTATCTTCAGGTGTATCTTCAGGTGTATCTTCAGGTGCATGTTCAGGTGCATCTTCAGGTGCATGTTAAGGTGTATCTTCAGGTGCATGTTCAGGTGCATGTTCAGGTGTATCTTCAGGTGTATCTTCAGGTGCATGTTCAGGTGTATCTTCAGGTGTATCTTCAGGTGTATCTTCAGGTGCATGTTCAGGTGCATCTTCAGGTGCATGTTCAGGTGCATCTTCAGGTGCATGTTCAGGTGCATCTTCAGGTGCATGTTCAGGTGCATCTTCAGGTGTATCTTCAGGTGCATGTTCAGGTGCATCTTCAGGTGCAGTTAAGGTGTATCTTCAGGTGCATGTTCAGGTGCATGTTCAGGTGTATCTTCAGGTGTATCTTCAGGTGCATGTTCAGGTGTATCTTCAGGTGTATCTTCAGGTGTATCTTCAGGTGTATCTTCAGGTGTATCTTCAGGTGTATCTTCAGGTGCATGTTCAGGTGTATCTTCAGGTGCATGTTAACATAAATGCGTCCTCTGTCTCTGCAGGCTCGCTGTGCTTTGCTAACATGGGCGTGGCCATCTTGGAGCCGACCCTGCCCATCTGGATGATGCAGACGATGTGCTCCCCAAAATGGCAGCTTGGTACGGTCCAACATGCTGTGTTTGTTGTGTGTGTGTGTTTAACACAAGCATGTTGTGTTGCAGGTATGGCCTTCCTCCCTGCCAGCGTGTCCTACCTAATAGGAACAAACCTGTTTGGAATTCTGGCAAATAAAATGGGACGGTCCAGTGTGTGTGTGTGTGTGTGTCTGTGTCACGTGCTGTAGATAAGATGAAGAATCAACCACATTTGATCAGGAAAGTGTTAATAAATCAGCTGTTTGTCTGCAGGTGGCTCTGCTCCATGGTTGGGGATGTTCATCGTGGGCATCAGTCTGCTGTGTGTAAGTCCTGCTGTGTAGCTCACCCTTCAGCTGGCTCCTCTCTCATCCTTCATCCTCTCTGTCCTTCATCCTCTCTGTCCTTCACCTCTCTGCCTGGTCGCCCTCTTCTCCTCTCTCTGTCCTTCATCCTCTCTAATCCTGTCTCCCCTCTTCTTCTCCTCTCTCTCCTTCATCCTCTCTGTCCTGTCTCCCTCTTCTTCTCCTCTCTCTCTCTCCTTCATCCTCTCTGTCCTGTCTCCCTCTTCTTCTCCTCTCTCTCTCTCCTTCATCTCTCTGTCCTGTCTCCCTCTTCTTCTCCTCTCTCTCTCTGTCCTTCATCCTCTCTGTCCTGTCTCCCTCTTCTCCCTCTTCTTCTCCTCTCTCTCCTTCATCCTCTCTGTCCTGTCTCCCTCTTCTCCTCTCTCTCTCCTTCATCCTCTCTGTCCTGTCTCCCTCTTCTCCTCTCTCTCTCTCCTTCATCCTCTCTGTCCTGTCTCCCTCTTCTTCTCCTCTCTGTCCTTCATCCTCTCTGTCCTGTCTCCCTCTTCTTCTCCTCTCTCTCCTTCATCCTCTCTGTCCTGTCTCCCTCTTCTTCTCCTCTCTCTCTCTCCTTCATCCTCTCTGTCCTGTCTCCCTCTTCTCCTTTCTCTCTCCTTCATCCTCTCTGTCCTGTCTCCCTCTTCCTCCTCCCTCTCTTCCTCTTCTCCTCCTCCTTTATGGACCAGCATCAGGAGGGTCCCCCTTGTGGGCCGGTGCTGCTCCTCCTCTCTCTTTGAAGTGCTTGCTCAGCACCTACACTGTAACACGTGCTGTTAAATGAAAGGCTGAATGGATCACGGTGTGTATTTCAGGTTCCTTTTGCCACCAGTATCTACGGGTCTGATTGGACCAAACGGAGGGCTGGGCTTTGCGATAGGTGACATGTTACTTCCTGTTCCTAACGTCCCATCATGTGACCTGTGTAGCGTCATTCTAACCGGCTCTGGCCTGCCTCAGGTATGGTCGACTCCTCCATGATGGCCATCATGGGATACCTGGTTGACATCCGCCACGCCTCGGTGTATGGCAGCGTCTACGCCATCGCTGACGTGGCTCTTTGCATGGGCTTTGCCATTGGTAACACGCCGACGCACAGACACACACATACCGACAGACACAGGAAGTGATGAGTCTTCCTGTTGTTCCAGGGCCATCCACAGGGGGCGTGCTGGTCCAGGCTGTGGGCTTTCCCTGTCTCATGGTGTTCATCGGGGTCATCAACATCTTGTATGCGCCCTTCTGCTTTTCTGTTACGTAACCCAGCTGTCCGCGAGGAGAATATGTGTAAATATTGATCTGACAGCGTGACTGATCAGCTGCTGTAACCATGGCAAACCATTCACATCAGTAGAAAGCCTGCGGATCAGCAAGTCTCTGAATTGTTTGACGATGGCTTCCTGGTTGAGGCACTTTTATCTAGTTCTACGTCCCCACGATCTGTGCAGGGAAATATTTCAGACATGATGCATTCAGGAACCATTCAGTCTCTGGGAAATCCAAAGATCAGCTAAATGTGCTGGTTTCAGATGCCAGGAGGTTCAAGTCAGACACACACTGAGACAGCAGGTCTCAACACATCAGCAGGATGGATGGTGTGTGTGTGTGTGTGGTGTGTGTGCAGTCATTACACTATGATTAGACTGTTTACACATCAGAGGGCGCCGGCCTTCAAAGCTGCAGAGGAAAACCTTCTGTGAATAAACTGTCAATTACACACAGATTAAAGACACACAGCAGCTTTATTAACCATGCTGTGTGTGTGTCTGTGTGTGTGTGTCTGTGTCTGTGTGTGTGTGTGTGTGTGTGTGTGTGTGTGTGTGTGTGTCTGTGTGTGTGTGTGTGTGTGTGTTATACAGGCCATCATTGACCAGGAGTGTGTGATGACCATGAAAAACTACAACACAAACAAGGGGGGCTGTGAGTTTACCCTGAGCGACAACAGCGAAGAAGAAGACAGAGGAGTGACACCACACAGACACACACACACACCACACAACACACACACACACACAGACACACAGACACACACACAGACACACACACAACACACACACACACACACAGAGACACACACCACACACACCACACACACACAGACACACACAAACACACAGACCACACAACACACATACACAGACACACAGACACACACAGACACACAGACACACACACAAACACACACACACACAGACACACACAGACACACACACACACAACACACAGACACACACAGACACACATACACAGACACACAGACACACACACAGACACAGACACACACACAAACACACACACACACACAGACACACACACAAACACACAGACACACACACACAGACACACAGACACACACACAACACACACACACACACACACACAGACACCAACACAACAACACAAGACACACACACAAACACACACACACACACAGACACACACACACAGACAACACAGACACACACAGAGACACACACAGACACACACACCGTTGTTTGGTCCCTGTACTCAGAGCAGACTCTGACTAGAAGCCATCTTGTTTCATGGATGTTAGCTGGTTCCTGTAAAGCTGTGTTATAGCCCCGCCTCCTGTTTGGCCACGCCCACCTCTGTAGTCACTATCACCATGAATCAGAGAACAGCAGGCGCATGACTGGACGGACCTGCTGTCAATCACAGGCTGCTGCCCTGTCATCCACTTTCTGTTTGACGGTTCATGGCTTCATTATTTTAAACTTAAATGATTATGAAATGGTCGAGTAGCCCTGTGTGTATGTTGATGACATCACAGGAACATTAAAACACACAAACTGCTTCAAAGCGTGTCCTTTAAATCTGAGCAAACACATTTACATCTGTGTGTGTGTGTCTTTGTGTGTCTGTGATGTGGTTGTGTGTGTGTGTGTGTTTGTGCGTCCTGTGTATCTCTGTGTGGTTGTGTGGTGTGTGGTTGTGTGTGTGTGTCTCTGTGCGTCCTGTGTATCTCTGTGTGTCTGTGTGTCTTTGTGTGGTTGTGTGTACACAGGGCAGGTTTTACACTGGGTCCTGTGAGTCTGAACTGAGGAATCAGTCTAAACACTCAGAGTCCTCTGATCTGTCCAACATGTGAGGACAGGTCCTCTGTCCCCTGATGTCTCTTTCATATCATGTTGTTGATGAAGAGTCTCAGTCATCAGGTCATCTTCACTCAAAGGGTGGAGCATCTGGACTTGTGGGGTCGTGTTGGAGACGCTGCCCTGCTCTCCATCAGCTCCATCAGCTCCATCAGCTCTTGGGTGGGAAACATGGTTTCTACCAGAGACACCAGCACCGCTGGTTCTCCCTCTGTGGATGGACTGAGGACAGACTGACTCACTGCTCCATCTAGTGGTTGATAGTGGTATAATGGATAATGACGTTTGTTCCTCTCTCTCCTTCATCCTCTCTGTCCTGTCTCCCTCTTCTTCTCCTCTCTCTCTCCTTCATCCTCTCTCCTGTCTCCCTCTTCTCCTCCTCTCTCTCCTTCATCCTCTCTGTCCTGTCTCCCTCTTCTTCTCCTCTCTCTCTCCTTCATCCTCTCTGTCCTGTCTCCCTCTTCTTCTCCTCTCTCTCCTTCATCCTCTCTGTCCTGTCTCCCTCTTCTTCTCCTCTCTCTCTCCATTCATCTCTGTCCTGTCTCCCCTCTTCTTCTCCTCCTCTCTCTCCTTCATCCTCTCTGTCCTGTCTCCCTCTTCTCCTCTCTCTCCTTCATCCTCTCTGTCCTGTCTCCCTCTTCTCCCCTCTCTCTCTCTCTCCTTCATCCTCTCTGTCCTGTCTCCCTCTTCTTCTCCTCTCTCTCCTTCATCCTCTCTGTCCTGTCTCCCTCTTCTTCTCCTCTCTCTCTCCTTCATCCTCTCTGTCCTGTCTCCCTCTTCTTCTCCTCTCTCTCCTTCATCCTCTCTGTCCTGTCTCCCTCTTCTTCTCCTCTCTCTCCTTCATCCTCTCTGTCCTGTCTCCCTCTTCTTCTCCTCTCTCTCCTTCATCCTCTCTGTCCTGTCTCCCTCTTCTCCCCCTCTCTCTCTCCTTCATCCTCTCTGTCCTGTCTCCCTCTTCTTCTCCTCTCTCTCCTTCATCCTCTCTGTCCTGTCTCCCTCTTCTTCTCCTCTCTCTCTCCTTCATCCTCTCTGTCCTGTCTCCCTCTTCTTCTCCTCTCTCTCCTTCATCCTCTCTGTCCTGTCTCCCTCTTCTTCTCCTCTCTCTCCTTCATCCTCTCTGTCCTGTCTCCCTCTTCTTCTCTTCTTCCTTAAGTAGTCAGGTCCTGCTCAAGGTTTCTTCCTCTTAAAGGGAGTCTTCCTTGCCACAGTGCTCTTAGGGGTTCAGGCTCTGAGTTTCTGTGAAGCGCTTTGAGACAATTTCTGATTGTATACCTTATAACACTTACAAAAGATAAACACGTGTAGATATTAATAAGATGAGATAATCCTTTATTAGTCCCCCACAGGGGAAATTCACAATATCATAAATATACATATAAATATATATATATATATAAACACACACTGAAGGAGCAGACAGGCTTCCAGAACAGGCGGCGTGTCGCTCCTGGTTCGGAGCCTTTAAATGTCTTCATGTGTGTGTGTGTATTTATATGTATATTTATATAACACACACACATATATATATATATGTACATATATGTGTGTGTGTGTGTGATGAAGATATTTAAAGGCTCCGAACCAGGAGAGACACGCCGCCTGTTCTGGAAGCCCGTCTGCTCCATCAGGATTCAACCTGTTTAACGGAACTTTTGACGCGGACCTTGTTCCCAGCCGGAAGTCATCCCCGGCGCACCGTCCGTCCCTGTGAGCGGTCCGCGGGGTCTGCTACGCTGCGAGAGTTTCAGGTTGGTGGTTTCCATAATAAATAACCGTATTGATGAGGATCGACCTGTGCTGATCGATCACTCTGCACCCACACACACACACGCGGGTCAAACACATCAGAACGACGTCATCATTGAACCTTTCGGTGAAACACGTTGTTCGTTGTGGTTGACGTCATCTGCATGTGAAATGTGTTTCAGAATAAAAGCCGCTGCTTATCATTAGTTCACCAGATTATTAGCACAGTTTTTAATAAACTGTGAAGGTGACGTCATGAAACGCTCGCTTCCGGTTTGGGCTCCTTATGGAGCTCTCTGCTTTACTACAAGACCTTCATCTCTCCTCAGGAGCCCCGCCCCCCTCCCTCTTCCTCCAATCACAGAGCTCCTGTCTCGGCTGCAGGAGAAGTTGACTTCTGACGAAGCCTTTGGAAGCAGCACCCTGATTGGTCGCGTGGAGCGGCTCTTCCGAACTGCAGATCCTAACTGGTTGTTTTCAGCCGATCAGAGGAGGATGGGTGGGCGGAGCTTCAGGCGCTGTACGGGTCTGTGATCAGGGCTCTGATTGGCTGCGCGGCTCTGCCGCTCCGTGACGATGACTGCATCCCTCTGACGCCTGCAGCGTACCTGGACGTCCCGGCTCGAGCCGCAGCGGTGAGCGCCGCCCTCATGGCGCTGCTGGAAACTCTGGGCAACTGGGAGAAAAGGGGCGGAGTTACAGGAGATCTGGCAGGTCTGCCGCTCACTGTGGCTCCACCCCTCTGCGTGTTTACTGTCACTCATTTCCAGGTTAGTCTGCGGTGTCCAATCAGCACCCAGTCACGTGTCACATGACTGTAGTCTGGTGATGTCGTTCTCTTTGGTTGTCAGGTTCAGGCTTGGACCAGCACCGCCTCCACAGCGGCTGCACGCCACCTGCACGAGGCGCTGCTGAGGGCAGGAAGCTGGAGGGACTCCGCCCACCTCCTGATAGGGGAGGAGGGGGGACGCAAAGGAATTCTGGGGGAAGTCCTGGACATCCTGCAGCCTCAGCTGTCCAAGTGAGCTGTGAAGAGACACGAGGGGAGAGGGGGGTATCCATCAGGTTTACTGAGGGTGTGTGTGTGTGTGTGTGTGTGTGTGTGTGTACATTGCAGGGACTCTTGGTGGCGCTGTGACGCTGTGAAGCTGGTCTTTGCATGGACTCTCCTGCAGGTCAGTTTGACCTTTGACCTTCATTCAGCCATAATTAAGTCTCCATGGCAACAGCTTGTCCATACATCACACAGGTGATGACAGTGTGTGTGTTTGCCACAGGTGACCCGCCCTGCTCTCTCCCCTCACCTCTCTCGCCTTCTCCCCCCCTCCCTCCTCCTTGTTGACCATCACAGACCAGACAACTGCATGCTGGGAGTTCGCTGTCTGCATCATATTGTTCTAAACACAGTGAGCCCACACACACACACACACACACACACTGACTAATTGATGCCTGCAGGATATGTTCATCTGACTGTGTGTGTGTGTGTGTCTGTGTGTGTTCAGCCGGCTGCAGATCTGCGACAGTTCAACAGAGCAGAGGTTCTTTACCAGGCGTTATACAGACACCTGTACACACCTGAGCCTGCTGTCATACAGGTGAGACACACACACACACACAGACACACACACAGTGACAGACACACACACACAGACACACAGTGACAGACACACACACACACAGAGACAGACACACTCACACACACACAGTGACAGACACACACACACACACACACACAGACAGACACACACACAACAGACAGAGACACACACACACACACAGACACACACTCACACACGACACACACAGACACACACCCACACACACACAGACACACAGACACACACACACACACACAGACACACACACACAGACAGACACACACACAGACAGACACACACAGACACACGACAGACACACACACAGACACACACACAACACCACACACACAGACACACACCACACACACAGACACACACACACAGACACACACACACACACAGACAGACACACACACAGACACACACACAGACACACACAGACACACACACACCACACACACACAGACACACACACAGACAGAGACAGACACAGACACACACACACACACACACACAGACAGACACACACACAACACACACACAGACAGACACACACACACAGACAGACACACACACAGACACACACACACACACACAGAGACACACAGACAGACACACACACACACAGAGACACACAGACAGACACACACACACAGACAGACACACAAAGACAGAGACAGACACACACACACAGACACACACACACACAGACAGACACACACACACAGACACACCACACAGACACACACACACAGACAGACAGACACACAGACACACACACACAGACACACACACCACACACAGACACACACACAGACACACACACACACACAGACAACACACACACAGACAGACACACACACACACAGACACACACAGACACACACACACACACACAGACACACACACAGACACACACACACACACAGACATACACACACACAACACCACACACACACCACAACCCAACACACACAGACAGACACACACACAGACACACACACACACAGACAGACACACACACACACACACACTCACACACACAGACACACACACACAGACAGACACAGACACACAGAGACACACACACTCACACACACAGACACACACACACACACACAGACACACACACACAGACAGACACACACACACACAGACAGACACACACAGACAAGACAGACACACACACACACACACAGACACACACACAGACACACACACACACACACACACAACAGACCACACATACACACACCCACACCCACACACACGACACCACAGACACACACAGACAGACACCACACACACACACACACAGACAGACACACACACAGACACACACACAGACAGACACACACACAGACACACACACACACACACAGACACACACACAGACAGACACACAGACAGACACAGACACACACACAGACACACACACAGACAGACACACACACACAGAGACACACACACACACACACACAGACAGACACACAGACAGACACACAGACAGACACACACTCACACACCAGACACACACACAGACAGACACACACACACACAGACAGACACACACAGACACACACACACACACACAGACAGACACACACACACACCACAGACAGACCACACACACAGACAGACACACACAGACACACACCACACACACACACAGACAGACACACACACACACACAGACAGACACACACACACAACAGACACACACACACACAGACAGACACACACACACACAGACAGACACACACACACACAGACACACACACACAGACAGACACACACAGACACACTGTGTTAGCCTGGTAGCTGCAGTGCTGTCCTGTCTTTGTGCAGGTAGTCCTGTCCTGCTTGTTGGACCTGCTGCTGGTCCTGGAGAAGCCCCCCTCCTCCCCCTCCTCTTTTAGGAAGCCCTGTCGTCATGATGATGTGCTGCGTCTGCTCCTGACCCACATGGAGCGAGCACAAGGTGGCGCTGCGATGCACCTATGCCACGGCTCTGCCAGCCTTCATAGACAGGTACGTGTGACTTTCATTTGTTAATCTAAACCTTCCGATGGTCCATGAATGCATCTGGTGTGAGAGCGTGCCGCGTGGTCAGTGTCAAGGAAGGTGAAGAGTTAATGTGGCAGCAGGCTCTCAGGGTGCACTGGTTTTATGTGTGAGCTGCAGGATGGGCGTGGCTGTGTGCAGACACCTGCAGCGGGTGGAGCGGGTGTGCTGGGATACCTGGAGGTCAGTGATCCACCAG
>NC_041030.1:23536179-23658679 GCF_900634625.1 Parambassis ranga
CTCCTCCTCCTCCTCCTCCCCTCCCTCCTCCTCCTCCTCCTGCATGTGGTGTATGTTTTCACCTCCTGTCTCTAACGCCTGCATGCTCCATGTGTCCTGTTTCTGTCCACCTTACCTTCATCCATCTGTGCTGTTCCTTCGATCACCTCCCTCCCCTGCTTCCTGTCCTTGGTGCGTCAGGTTTTTACGGTCTGGAGGAATCTGACCTTGACAAAGTCTTCCGGCTGCCCACCACAACCTTCATTGGAGGTTCAGAGAGTGCTCTGCGCGCTGAAGGAGATCATCCGCCGCCTGGAGGTCTGCACACAGACACACACAGGCCTGTGCGCCCCATTTGTCTGCTGCTTCATAGCCGTTTTGTGTGTTTCCGTGGAGCAGATGGCGTACTGTCAACACATCGGAGTGGAGTTCATGTTCATCAATGACCTGGAGCAGTGTCAGTGGATCCGACAGAAGTTCGAGACTCCCGGTGTGATGCAGTTCACTCTGGAAGAGAAGCGCACACTGCTCGCCCGCATGATCCGCTCCACTAGGTATCAGCAGTGTGTTTACATCACGCTGAGGTGTGGCATGTGTCAACCTGTGTGTGTGTGTGTGTGTGTGTGCAGATTTGAGGAGTTCCTGCAGAAGAAGTGGTCTGCTGAGAAGCGCTTCGGTCTGGAGGGTTGTGAGTCTCTGATTCCCGCGCTGAAAACCATCATCGACAAATCCTCGGAGAACGGAGTGGAGAACGTCATCATGGGGATGCCCCACAGGTAACACACACCTTCACACAGCATGTGTGTGAGCAGAGACAGAAGGAGCACAGTGTGTGTGTGTGTGGTCTGTTTCAGAGGCCGTCTGAACGTTCTGGCCAACGTGATCCGGAAAGAGCTGGAGCAGATATTCTGTCAGTTTGACTCCAAACTGGAAGCTGCTGATGAGGTAAGCGCCCTGCGTAATGTTAGCATGCAGCTGCGTAATGTTAGCATGCAGCTGCGTAATGTTAGCATGCAGCTGCTGGGTCAGCCTCACAGTGAACGGCTTCTCGCCATCAGGGATCTGGAGATGTGAAGTACCACCTGGGCATGTACCACCGCCGCATCAACCGTGTGACAGACAGGAACATCACCCTGTCTCTGGTGGCTAACCCGTCCCACCTGGAGGCTGTTGATCCTGTGGCCCAGGGGAAGACAAGGCTGAGCAGTTCTACTGTGGGACACTGACGGCAACAGGGGTGGTCTTGATCCCAATCAGGGGAGCCAGTTTGAACCATGCTGATGACATCATCAGGTCTGTGAGGGGACCAAAACAGGAGCTGCTGCTCAGGCCTGTGCTCACATTCACAGACACAATAGCTAGCTGCTAGCTCACTGGTCCTAGGTGTTGATAGAATGCAGGCCACATCCCCATGAGTTAACCCCGTGTGTGTGTGTGCAGGGTCATGTCCATCCTGCTTCATGGAGATGCAGCCTTCGCAGGTCAGGGGATCGTGTATGAGACGTTCCACCTGTTCTGACCTGCCATCCTACACCACGCACGGGGACCGTCCATGTTGTTGTCAACAACCAGGTAACCACGGAGATGGCAGGCGCCTGCTGATCTGATCACAGAGACGTTGAGCTTTACCTCTCTTCTTCATCTGTAGATCGGGTTTACCACAGACCCTCGAATGGCTCGCTCATCTCCGTATCCGACGGATGTCGCCCGAGTTGTCAACGCTCCCATCTTCCCGTAACGCTGACGACCCCGAGGCCGTCATATACGTCTGCAAGGTGGCTGCTGAGTGGAGGGCGACTTCCACAAGGACTTGGTGGTGGACCCTGGTCAGTGTACACCTGGTTACACGCTCGGCTAACTCCTAGACTGTGTCAGGCTGAGACGTGGTGTGTGTGTGGTGCAGGTGGTGTACCGCCGGATGGTCCACAATGAGCTGGATGAGCCGATGTTACGCAGCCGCTGATGTACAAACAAATCAAGAAGCAGAAACCCGTTCTACAGAAGTTACGCAGAGAAGCTGATTGCAGAGGGCGCTGTGAGCCGGCAGGAGTACGAGGTCAGACGCTCGCCAGTGACACAACCTGATTCTCCACTGCCTCACAACTGCTCTCCACCTTACCTTTTGCTTTGTGTGGTCTGTGTGCACGTACAGGAGGAAATAGTAAATATGATAAGATCTGTGAGGAGGCATATGCTCGGTCCAAGGCGAGAAGACCTTCCATCAAGCACTGGCTGGACGCACCCTGGCCTGGTGACTTTTTCTTCTTCACGTCTGGGTGAAAACTCTTTAAAAGAATCGAGTAACCATGAGTCTGTCGCTTCCGGTTTCTTCACTCTCGACGGACAGCCAAATCGATGAGCTGCCCCCTCCAACCGGGCTCACTGAGGAGAACCTCAACCACATCGGGCAGATGGCCTCGTCGTACCTGTGGAGGATTTCACCATCCATGGAGGTGCGCCCCACGAAGCGCCCCTGACCCTGACCTGGTGTGGTCACCACTGTTCTCAGTGACCATTGTGGTGTTTTTGCCGCAGGTCTGAGCCGCTATCCTAAAGGGCCGAGCAGAGAATGGTGCGGAACCGAACAGTGGACTGGGCTCTAGGGGAGTACATGGCATTCGGTCCCTGCTGCAAGAGGGAATCCATGTTTCGTCTGTCGGGACAGGACGTAGAGCGTGGGACGTTCAGGTAAATGGAGACACCCATATTTCTGCCTGACGAGCTAACAAAGCGACCCTGACACCGCTTGCCTCCTTTCAGCCACCGCCACCATGTCCTCCATGACCAGAATGTGGATAAGAGGATCTGCATTCCCTGAATCACCTGTCGCCTGACCAGGCGCCATACACCGTCTGCAACAGCTCCCTGTCTGAGTACGGCGTCCTTGGTGAGTCCCGGCCCTGCTGTGGCTCCTGCAAGGAGGCGCCGTTTGTCTGACTGTACTTTCCCGTACTGCAGGCTTCGAGCTGGGCTTCGCCATGGCGAGCCCCAACGCTCTGATCCCTGTGGGAGGCTCAGTTTGGAGACTTCCACAACACGGCGCAGTGCATCATCGACCAGTTCATCTGCCCCGGACAAGCTAAGTGGGTCCGACAGAATGGCATTGTGCTGCTGCTGCCACATGGCATGGAGGGCATGGTGAGGACACACACACAGACAGACACAAACACACACACAGACACACACACACACACAGACAGACACAAACACACACACAGACAGACACGCACACACAAACACACACACAGACAGACACACACAAACACACACACAGACAGACACAAACACACACACAGACAGACACACACAAACACACACACAGACAGACACAAACACACACACAGACAGACACAAACACACACACAGACAGACACAAACACACACACAGACAGGACACCACACTACACACAAACACACACACACACACACAGACAGACAAACACACACACACACACAGACAAACACACACAAACACACACACACACACAGAGTAAAACCTGATTAATCCTCTCATTGGTCCCTCAGGGTCCAGAACATTCTTCAGCTCGCCCCGAGAGATTTCTCCAGATGTGCAACGACGACCCCAGATGTCATGCCTGTGAGACCACACACACACACCACACACAGGGGATTGGCTGTGTGTGTGTGTGTGTAAACTTCTCTCTCTCTCTGTCAGAACCTCACAGAGGACATTGCAGTGCGTCAGCTGTACGACTGCAACTGGATCGTGGTCAACTGTTCTTCTCCTGGAAACTATTTCCATGTTCTCCGAAGGCAGATCCTGCTGCCGTTCAGGAAGCCTGTAAGACACACACACACACACACACACGCGCACACACACACACACACATGATCTGAGGCTTTCACTTCTTTCTCTGCAGCTGATTGTCTTCACTCCCAAATCCCTGCTGCGCCACCCAGAGGCCAGATCCAGCTTTGACGAGATGGTGCCAGGTAACATCAGATACTTAGAGACAGGTTTATTTGAGGAGAGCCCGTCTGACTCCTCCTCCTCCTGACTCCTCCTCCTCCTGACTCCTCCTCCTCCTGACTCCTCCTCCTTGCTCCTTAGGGACTCACTTCCAGAGGCTGATCCCAGAAGGAGGTGCGGCAGCAGAGCGTCCAAAGGAAGTGAGGAGGTTGATCTTCTGCACGGGGAAGGTTTACTACGAGCTAACCAAAGAGAGAAAGAGCCGCGGCATGGAGGATGTGGTGGCCATTGCTCGCATAGAGCAGGTATGGTGTTGGCTTAGGTCACATGACCTGATGAGCTCGACCTGATTTAAAGCTTCTCTCTCTCTCTCTGTGCAGCTCTCTCCGTTCCCATTTGACCAGGTGAAGGCGGAGTCAGAGCGATTCGCCAATGCTGACCTGGTTTGGTGTCAGGAGGAGCACAAGAACCAGGGTTACTACGACTACGTGAAGCCCCGCATCAGAACCACACTGCAGAGAGCCAAGCCCGTCTGGTAATGACCATCATCAAGTGTCCCTGTTTGACCGCTTAGGTGGCGACCTCTGACCTTTGACCTGTCTGTGTCCAGGTATGCAGGCAGAGATCCAGCAGCAGCGCCGGCGACGGGAAACAAAAACACGCACCTGATGGAGCTGCGGCGCTTCCTGGACACCGCCTTTGGCCTGGACCGCGTTTAAAGATCAACAGTAACCTGTGACTCTCGACCTACCCCCACCTGACCCACACACAACCTTCCTCCGTCCACACACACAGTCGTTCACGGCGATCCTTCAGTTTCGCTGCTCGTTAGTCCTCCATTGTCTTCATTTCTCCCTCCCACAGGATCACATCTTCTCCATCTATCCCAGAAACCTTCAAACACTGATGCGTGGCAGGAAACTTCTTTAGATTTTAAAAAAGGCTCGCTAGCACTGTTAGCATTCCTGTGGAAAACCAATAGGAAGACCTGAGCAGGTGGAGGGGTGTTGTGTTTTTGCCTTTGAGCAGGTGTGTTTGCTCCATATGGAAAGTCTGTAATTAGTCACTATGGAAATGCTTAACACTGAGATTTTATGGTCTTTTATTTTGAAGGGATAGAGCCAGTGGTCTCTAAAGTCACTGCTGGTCATTTACTCCGCGGCTTCTCGCCCCCGCCCTGTCCTCTGCAGCGAGCGCTCATCTTGTGCCAAAACGATCGCAGCGCCACCAGTGGTTCAGCCTCTGGGCTGTTGGTGGGGAACACAGATGAAGTCTGTTGCAGCTGTTCAAAGAAAATGATTTTATTTATTTTCGTATTTGGGAGTTGAAGGTCATTATTTTGCTTCATTCAATAAAGAATACTGTATGTAAAGAAGAGCTGCTGTCTGTCTGGTATATCGCCGTCTCTCAAAATGAGGGTTGAACAGGAAGCATGTTAAAAAGCTCTGTGATCTGTTAGGTCTGCTGGAAGGAGTTACCCCCGAAACAGAATCAGGAATGTGTCAAACTGCACACACTCAGATACGGGAAGGTTCCATCGTCCAGGTCATCTTCATTCAACGGCTGGAGCGAGGCGTCCTGCTGCTCCAGAGCTCTGTCAGGGCTCTGCTCAGGAACATAAAGAACCACATCACCAGGAAACCAGCCTACTGCTGGACCCTGTCCAGTTGGTGTACTGCAGATCTTCATAATGGACACTACACAAACACCTGGCAGCATGGACTGCAGATTAAAATAATCTTCTCCCCTGCATCCACCACCCTGCAGCTGCATGTCCTCACAGAGAAACCACCAACGCTCCACCTGCAGCAGCTGCTGCTCTGTTGGGTCGTAAACTTCCTGAACAGGTCACAGGGAGTGCTGCTCAGTAACACCCTCTCAGACCTCATCTTCACCTCCACCGGTTCCCTGCAGGGTGGTGTCCTCTGTCCTCTGCTCTTCATTCTATACACCGATGACTGCAGGTCCACCCAACCGCACTGTCCTCTAGTGAGGTATGCTGCTGACACCGTTCTCCTGTCCCTGCTCTCAGGCCGCTCTGACCGAGGTGGAACAATGACTTCACTTCACTTTCACTGCTACCACCGAGGAGGTCCTCAGGAGAAGCCAGCAGCAGCAGCACCCACTGAGGAAGCTTAACTTCAGCAGCAGCATGCTGAGGACGTTCTCCCTCTCCTTCGTGGAGAGCGTCAGGACGTTCTCTGTAACCTGCTGGCTGCATCCCACCTCTCCTCAGAACAGGAAGTGTTTGCAGAGCACAGACAAGGTCTGCTCTAAGATCACTGGACCCCCACTCGGGTCACTGAACGCAGGCTCTGAGGACAGCAGGCTCTGAGGACAGCAGGCTCTGAGGACAGCAGGTTCTGAGGACAGCAGGCTCTGAGGACAGCAGGCTCTGAGGACAGCAGGCTCTGAGGACAGCAGGCTCTGAGGACAGCAGGTTCTGAGGACAGCAGGTTCTGAGGACAGCAGGCTCTGAGGACAGCAGGCTGGATTCTTCAGGACCCCTCACACGCCTTGTTCCCAGTGTTTAGATGGCTGTGCTGCCCCAGATGCAGGACTCAGAGGAGAAGGACAGCCTTGGTTCTGTCTCGGTCTTATCGGACCCCATGCATGCTGCTTATTATGCTGTGACCATCATTGCTCTGTTCTTAGGGGGTGTGGAGGACTAAAAGCAGAAGAGCTGGAGCGTGAGGACTGTTTGTGACCGGAAGACATGAAGCCACGGTCTGGACTCACCAGCCCGGTTCCTGCTAACATGCCAATAAACCCAGTTCTGGTTCAGATTCTGACTCCCTCCATAATTTTCTGTCGCCGTTAATGACGTCATTGCTGTCGCATAAATTAACCGTGTTTAGCGGCCTACACTGAGCTGCAGGGAGGCTGAGAACCTCCTGTCCCACAGGGGGCGCTGCCAGGCCAGAATGGATGGAGCCCAACACTGTAAAGTCGATGTTAAAACAAAGAACCCGTTCCGCCCGACACCGAACTGTCCACAGGCAGTGCGTGTGTAGTTACGGAAAAAGCCGCTGAGGCCGTCCAGGTGCATTCTGGGAAATGTAGGCTGAGTCTGCCTCTCCCTCCTTATAGCAGTCTCTCGCGCTTATGTGGAGCTCTCCTCCCGTGTCCGTGTGTGTCCGTTCCTTTCTCCACCCCTGGCAGTGATGCAGCGGACCCCCGGTGCCGTGTCCCCGGTCCTCGGTGTGTGACCTTTGTTCTGCCCTCTTGTGCCTAGTTCCTGTGTGTCCGGGTCCTCCCGGAGCAGCGGGGGATGGTGTCGCCTGCTGAAGCCGGGTAATCAGACACAGAGGCCGGAGGTATCGGGAGGACAGCAGGCGGAATCTCGGCCTCCGTGCAGGATTCTACCGGGACGTGTTTGGATATTTAGGCCGCCTCTGGGTGGCTGACCGTGCAGACTCGGTTCTTGATGCTCCGGAGGCCCAGAAGAGCTCAGACCGCGGAGCCCCAGACCAGGGCTCGGACACCGGGGCAGTAGACACGGTTGGTCGGTGGTGTGTGTGTGTGTGTGTGTGTGTGTATACATGAAGATTCTGTGTGTGACCGTACGGACGGTTTCAGGACACCCCCCAGCCGCTGGGTCCGCGCGCTGGCTGACATTAGCTCCGTGTTTTGTGTTGGGGAAAGAAGCTAGCTGCTGGCTAATGCTAGCTTCTCAGCATTCCATTGTCACAGCCCGCTGGGCTAGCTGAGCTAACGTGTTAGCACCGTACCAGCTGTGGAACAGACCGAATGTGCCCCCCCCCCACCCGAGGACGCTACAGATGGCCCTTGACCCCAGCCGCCGTTCATTGATCATTGATCGGTTACATATCTTAGCTCGTTAGCTTGCTAATGTTACAGGAGGAGCCTCGTTTCTCCTCGGAGCACAGGGAGCTGCCCGCTAGCGTGTTAGCATTAGCTTCCCCTGGTTACGGCAGCAGGAGTCTCAAAATGTCTCCTCTGTCATTTTGTTTCGCTCCGAGACACCAGGAGGCCGAGCGGGCCGCGGCGTCAGCACCGCCGGGTCGATACCAGATCGATACTGTTGTTGTCATGATGATCGGGCGCGTGCGTGTGCAGCGTGCACGGAGAGGCCAGTCACCGGAGTCAGAGGACTCTCTGCTCCTGCTTCACTGCTGACAGGGGGCTCGTCATCAGCATCCTCCTCAGAACCAGCGACCCTAAAGACCGGTTCAGGAAGGAGCATGTTCAGAGAGCTGAGGAAGGCTCGGATTATTAATCCCACTGGGAAGTGAGGTTGTTATGACACATACACCTGGGACGACGTGTGGGTCTGTGAGCACAGCTCTGGATCAAACCTTCCGGTACCGTCCCTTGGAGCAGTGGGGCAGCAGGAGTCTCTCAGTCTGTCCACAGGGCTGTGGAGCGGGTGGAGGGACGGCAGTTCAGCCAGCATCCCGTCCCTCGCCTCCTCCTCCAGGTTGGCAGTTTGAACCCAACAGACTCTTTTTAACCCTTTTTAATGGGGGTGTCCCGTCTGCTTTAATGCCAGCGGAACACATGTGACTGTCTCCACATCTGTCTCACCAACACAGCCTGGGGAGGGCAGAGGCTTACTGCTGCTGAAGGCCTCTTCACCCAGCTGCACACTGCAGGTCAGCCAGGGAACCTGCACCCAGTCCGTTACCATGGCAGCTTAGTCTGTGTTCTGTTACCATGGCAGCTCAGTCAGTGTTCTGTTACCATGGCAGCTCAGTCAGTGTTCTGTTACCACGGCAGCTCAGTCAGTGTTCTGTTACCACGGCAGCTCAGTCAGTGTTCTGTTACCACGGCAGCTCAGTCAGTGTTCTGTTACCACGGCAGCTCAGTCAGTGTTCTGTTACCATGGCAGTTTAGTCTGTGTTCTGTTACCATGGCAGCTCAGTCTGCGGGCTGGTAGTCTCTTTTTCCGTGTTCTAAGAACTTGTTTTATTATTGACACAATCCACCCATAACCACACCTGTAATATCTGAGCGGGTGTTTATGTGATATTTAGTGTTAGAATGAGACACTGGAATAACATCCGTCCTGGCAGATTATACTGTCTCCCTCCACCGCTGCAGCTGGGTGAATCGTGGTATCTGGGCGTACTGACACAGATCAGCAGGACTGAACCCAGAACCGGTCCTTTAACACGTTTATAGAACCTCCTGAACAGACGGGCCTCCTGTCTCCTCACTCATGGTTGGGTTAGTTGCGGGACTGGTTTGTTGGAATGGTGTTTGGTGAGGTGGGAGTGTCTGTGTGTTGGCCTGCACATCCTGTTTCACCACACACACACACACACACACACACACACACCACACACACACACACACACACACACACACACACGTCTTTATTTAAAACCCTTTGAATGTGTTCAGGTGTCACTGAGCACACAGGAAGCAGTGGACACGGAGCAGCTGAGTCACACTGAGCAGCATGGGAAGAGGTTTTTCCCCTGATCACAGTGATCAGATCCCCTCGTCCATGGACCAGCTGCTGCACGGTTCAGTGGGTGAGAGAGACGGCGTTACTGCTGGCTGTCAGGTGACATCGATCACAGCTGAGTCAACACTGCAGCTTTATTAAAATATGAGATGACTCTGCCTGAAACTCTCCTTTCATTGAACGAGCCTCAGCAGCTGGTGGTGTGACTGACGGTTCTGTGTGTTAGCTTAGCATAGGTTTGTAATCTGTGTGTGTGCATGAAGACCGGTGGAAAATATATTCTGCATTAACGTGCGCTCTGTGTTTTAGGAGACCATCTGCCTGCCTCTCACTCTGATTGGACCACAGGTCCACCAACCATGAACCCTCTGAACCAGATGAAGGCTGGACTGACCAACAACCCGCACAGGTACACGTTCGTACTCCCACACACACACCGCCACACACACACTCTAATGATGCCCTCCTGGTGTGTCCACAGTGATGGGTCGTACCCATACGACCCCTCCTCCTGGCAGCAGCCCACAAATCAGCCGACGGGATCTCTGTCCGTGGTCACCACCGTCTGGGGAGTGACCAATCCCTCAGCCAGCCAGGTACTATCTGAGCAGGCCGTGTTCCCGCGGCCCGTCAGCCCAGCCTGATCAACTCTTTTGTGTCCTTTAGGGTCTGGGTGGAGGGGTGATGGGGCCAGGTGCCAACACAGGTGGGGGGCCCATGTTGCAGGGCCCTGGGGGCCCTGGCATGGGTGGCGGGCCTGGAAGCTACATGGGTCAGCAGGGCTACTGTGAGCCCAGCAAAGGCTACATGAACCAGGGGATGTATGGCCGAACGCCGGGGGGATATGGTGGAGGCCCAGGCGGGTGCGGCGGCAGTACGAAAGCACCAACCAGTGTATCAGCGACCGACAAGTCGACTGTGATCAGGAGCTCTCTCTGACAGCTTCTGCCTGTTTGCAGCTACCCTCCCAACCCCGGAGGCTCCAGAGGCTCCGCTGACTTCACCCAGGCCGCCACCGCCGCCGCTGTTGCTGCTGCCGCCGCCACGGCAACTGCCACCGCCACGGCGACTGTCGCTGCCATCCAGGAGAAACAAAACCAGGAGATGAACTACGGACAGGTGAGAAAAACAGAAGACATTCATCTGATGCTCTGGCGGCACCACTCACGGATGGCGTTTGTGTCTCAGATGGGCGGGCCGGCCTACAACAGCCAGTTCATGGCCCACTCTGGCCCCCGCGGTCCCCCTAGCATGGCGCCTGGAGCAATGAGTTCCGGTCCAGGCCCCACCAGAGGTTCCCCCTTGATGGGCCCCATGTACGGGCCTGGGGGGGTGGCGCAGAGGGTTCCTCAGCACCCAAATTATGGCCCGGGACCCCAGCAGGGACACCTGAGGCCACCGCAGGGCCTCAAACGACCTTACAGCTCTGAGGTGAGCACCTGAGGCGTCTGGCATAACGCACATGCTCAGTTTATGTCAGTGCTTGTTAATCGTGTCGTCATCTGTCCACGCAGTCTTTCCCTGGAATGTCGCAGCACTACAGCGTTCCCGTTGCCTCCAGTGTCAACGTCATGCCAGGCCCCGGCAGCACCGGTGGGTCCATGCCGGGTTCAAGCGGAGGCTGTCACGCCGGGCCCCCGTACTCTGGCCCTAACATGCAGTACCACCCAGGTCAGACAGGCGGTGTCAGCGACACACCGGGACGTTAATCCATACTCAGATTACAGAGCCTTGTTTTAGCAGAGGGACACCGAGCCCAGCTTCAGGCTGTGTTGTCTTTGTAGGTCCAGGCGGTCCAGGCCCTGCCCCCCAGCGCTCTGGCTCCTCCCCATCCTATCAGAGCCATAAGATGCCCCTTCCTCAGTACCCTCCATCTGCCCCCCCCAACTCACAGTACTACAAGGTGAGTTACATGTGCTGAGTTCAGGAGAGTGGTAAACTACACACAATGACCCGATGGACCCTTTGTGCAGCAGGAGCCGTTTAATGGTCAGGGAGGAATAAACGCGTTGACCACTGGGGGCGCTGCTGCTGGCTACAACTCCTTCAACCAGCCGTCTGGGGTAAGAGCAAGAACAGCAGTAACTAAGTCCCTCTGTCCCGGTCTTTGTGTCTCTCTGTCTCTGTCTGTCCGTCCCTGTCTGTGTCTCTCTGTCCCTGTCTTTGTGTCTCTCTGTCTCTGTCTGTCCGTCCCTGCCTGTGTCTCTGTCCCTGTCTCTGTCTTTCTCTGTCCGCCTCTCTCTCTCTTTCTCACTCTCTGTCTCTCTTCCTCTCTCAGCCTGGACGAGGGTTGCCAGGTTACCCCTCGTCCCCTGTTCCTGGAAACCCGACTCCTCCCATCACCCCAAGCAGCACCATGGCCCCGCCCTACATGTCACCCGGCAACAGTGATGTCAAGCCGACACCTTCGTCCTTCCTGCCTGACATCAAACCCAGCATGGCTGCCCTGGCTCCGCCCCCATCCACAGGTAAACACGCGGTCACTCAGTTACATCAGCATCGATAAACAACCTGATGACATGAGTGATGTCACAGGATGGTGTCCCCTCCTGTCAGCAGGTAACCCCAGCGACGACCTGCGGCTGACCTTCCCAGTGAGGGACGGTGTGGTCCTTGAGCCCTTCAGATTAGAGCACAACCTGGCTGTCAGTAACCACGTCTTCCAGCTGCGAGAGAGTGTGTACAAAACACTGGTGATGAGGTAACACACACACACAGCTGACACTGACTGTAGTTAGCATCATAGACACCGCCTCTGTCGCTCATATAGTGCCACAGTTATGCCCACGAACACCTCTGGTGGGATGTAAGCACACACCGAGAATATTAGAGGCGGAGGCCTCGGCCCGTGAGGAAGGACTCTCGTTATGGAGGAGATCACGTTAATGCCTGCCGTCTCTAAAGTGGCATGTTGTGTTGAACTTGCTGAACCCACCTGTTGTGTTGTTTTTGTTTGTGCGTCAGACCCGACCTGGAGCTCCAGTTTAAGTGTTACCATCACGAGGACCGACAGATGAACACCAACTGGCCCGCCTCCGTCCAGGTCAGAGCCACTCCCGTCTGTTTGTTCCACTTCCTGTCTGCGTCCGGTCTTACAGGAAGTCTTTTCCTTCAGGTGAGCGTCAACGCGACGCCTCTCACCATCGAGCGAGGCGACAACAAGACTTCACACAAGCCTCTGTACCTGAAACAAGTCTGTCAGCCAGGCAGGAACACCATCCAGATCACTGTGACCGCCTGCTGCTGTGTAAGGGGACACACACAGACACACACAGACAGACACACACACACACACAGACACACACACACAGACACACACAGACACACACACACAGACACACACTCTCACACACACAGACACACACAGAGACACACACAGACACAGAGACTCACACACACACAGACACACACAGACACACACACACACAGACACACACTCTCACACACACAGACACACACAGACACAGAGACACACACACACACACACACACTCTCACACACAGACACACACACACACAGACACACACTCTCACACACACAGACACACACAGAGACACACACAGACACAGAGACACACACACACACACACACACTCTCACACACAGACACACACAGACACACACACACACAGAGACACAGACACGCAGACACACAGAGACACAGACACACACACACACACAGACACACACACACAGACACACACAGACACACACACACACAGACACACACTCTCACACACACAGAGACACACACAGACACAGAGACACACACACACACAGACACACACTCTCACACACACACAGACACACACAGACACACACACACACAGACACACACTCTCACACACACAGACACACACAGAGACACACACAGACACAGAGACACACACACACACACACAGACACACACAGACACACACACACAGAGACACAGAGACACAGACACGCAGACACACAGAGACACAGACACACACACACAGACACAGAGACACACACACACACACACACAGACACACTCTCACACACACACAGACACACACAGACACACACAGACACACACACTCTCACACACACACACACACACACACTCTCACACACACACACACACACACACACACACCGACACACTCTCTCACACACAGACACACACACAGACACACACACAGACACACACACACACACACTCTCACACACAGACACACACACACCGACACACTCTCTCACACACACAGACACACACACACAGACACACACACACACACAGACACACACACACAGACGCACACACACACTCACAACACACACACAGACACACACACAGACACACACACAGACACACACACAGACACACACACACAGACACACACACAGACACACACACACAGACACACACACACAGACACACACACAGACACACACACAGACACACAGACGCACACACAGACACGCACACACACACAGACACACACACACAGACACACACACAGACACACACACACAGACACACACACAGACACACACACACACAGACACACACACAGACACACACACACAGACACACACACAGACACGCACACACACACAGACACACACACACAGACACACACACACAGACACACACACAGACACACACACACAGACACACACACAGACACACACACACAGACACACACACAGACACACACACACACAGACACACTCTCTCACAGGGCTCACCTTCCTTCTGTCCTGCAGTCTCACCTGTTCGTCCTCCAGCTGGTCCACCGGCCGTCGGTCCGCTCGGTGCTGCAGGGGCTGATGAAGAAGCGGCTGCTGCCTGCAGAGCACTGCGTCACCAAGAGTAAGGCTGAACCCTCTGATCACAGATGAATGAGCTCTGAGTGCTGATCAATACTGTCTCTCTCAGTAAAGAGGAACTTCAGCAGTGGTTCTATCCCTGGGACCCCCGGGTTAAATGGAGAGGACGGCGTGGAGCAGACCGCCATCAGAGTGTCGTTGAAGTGTCCGATCACCTTCCGTCGCATCCAGCTGCCTGCCAGAGGTCACGACTGTCGACACATACAGGTCAGACCGGCCGTCCTGGAGGTCATGTGGAGGTCACTCCTCTGTTATGATGGCGTCTGTGATGCTCCGCCATGTTTTGTACTGTGTAGCTTCTGCCTTTGTTTTAACTTTGAGTGTCAACAAAGCTGCTTATGAATAATGAACGACTGTGTTATATCTGTGTTCAGTGTTTCGACCTGGAGTCATACCTGCAGCTCAACTGTGAGAGAGGAACATGGAGGTGTCCGGTGTGCAAGTACGTGACACACACACACACACACACACACTCACACACACATACACACACACACACTCTCACACAGCATCTTTCATTCCTATGCTGATCTTAGTTCTTTGAACTGTCCAACAGTCCCTGAATGCACCCCCCCCCACCTTGTTCCACATGTCTGACCCCCTGGTTAACCCTTCACATGCTGATCTGGTTAACCCTTCACATGCTGATCTGGTTAACCCTTCACATGCTGATCTGGTTAACCCTTCACATGCTGATCTGGTTAACCCTTCACATGCTGATCTGCAGGCCTTCTTTGAAACGTTTCTGTGTGTGTCTGCAGTAAAACGGCTCTGTTGGAGGGTCTGGAAGTGGACCAGTACATGCTCGGGATCCTCATCTACGTTCAGAAGTAAGCTGAGTTTGACTGATGCGGGTTTTTCATGGCCGATGTTTCGAGGTCAGGGGAGCGATGCATGGCGGCGGTTTCTTTTGTGTGATCATAACTTCAGCTGATGCACACATCGGTTGGACCCAAACTGTTGTTTGTTGGTGTGGAGGCAGTGCTCAGTGTGGGTTTGTGTTGGTCACGCTGCAGGTTAACCCGGTGTGTGACCGCTCACAGCTGTTTCCTCCTGACTCCTCCCTCTTCTCTCACACCAGCTCACGTCATGTCCTCTTCCTCTCGACCTGCTGCCTGCAGCTCCAGCACCCTGCTCTTAATACAACCTCTGTCCCCCCTGCACAGGTCCAAACCATGTCCATCTGTCCTCTCTGACTTTGTCCCCACCTGCACTGTCCCTCTGTTCCTGTCCGTCCTCGTCCTCCTCTCCTCTCTGCCCTCCCTGCTGTCTGTCCACCACTCCTTTCACAGAAACAGTTCATATATCAGGATTTAAGCCTTCTAGCTTTGAAAGTACGTCCCTGAGTGACCCGAGGGGCGGCCTGTCTGTGAATGGGTCCGATGTGCGTTAGCGTTGGTCGATGCCCAGTAACCGTGTGGCCTCGACGCTCTGTGTGACTGTGGGTTTGATGAATGGCTGCTGGCTCTGATTGGTCACTTTTCTGGCTGTCTCCGCCCCCTCAGCTCTGAGTACGAGGAGATTACCATTGACCCGGTGTGCAGCTGGAAGCCGGTCCCGGTGAAGCCAGACCTGCATGTGAAGGAGGAACTGGACGGCCCGGTGTTGAAGCGCTGCCGGACACTCAGCCCGAGTCACATGGTCCTGCCCAGCGTCATGGAGATGATTGCGTCGCTGGGCCCCTCCCCCTCCTCCTCATCCACCACCACAGCAACCTCCTCCCCCTCTCCGATGCCCTACCCCTCTCTGCCTGCAGGGAGCAGCAACAACAACAGCAGGACGCCCGACTACCCCGGACCAGGTAGGTCACGTGACATGCTACGTGCCGTCCCAGCTGCCATAAGGCACGAGCCAATCAGGCCTGTTGATCCGTCTCCTCCGGCAGCTCCGTCCTATCCCGGCCCGTCTGCAGTGTTCTCGGACTTCGGCGGTCCTGGGACACCCAGTGGTAGCAGGGAATTCTCTTCTCCTGGTCCTCCCCCTCTGTCCTACCAGTCTGAGATTTCCTCTGCCCTCCTCACCCCTGACAAGCCCCCGCCTCACCCGCTGACCGGACAGGTACGTACACACGTCTGAAACATCAGCCTGTACACGAGTCAATGACTCAAACATTAACGTTGCAACTTCCTGCTTTTAGATGTCTGTCTCTGCCCGTTTGGACTCCACCTCCCATGGTGCCCCTCTCTCTCAGCAGCACTCGCAGGGTCTCCATGGAAATGCCCATCTGGGGGAAGGCAGCAACCAGATGATGCAGCGTAGCAACCAGAATCCACGGCTCCAAGGCGACGGCTCCTTTGGGCTTGGGGGTTCTTCAGAGGTTCCAGAAGCTTCTCTGGATGTGAGTGGAGCTGCCTATTGATTATCGATTGGCAGGGGGGTGTAGCCTGATGATGTGTGTCTGTCTGTGCAGCTGCTTCCGGATTTGACCAACCCAGACGAGCTGCTGTCATACCTCGGCCCTCCAGACCTCCCGAACAACAACAACGACGACTTGCTGTCCCTTTTCGAGAACAACTGAACCCACGTCCGCCAACATGGCCGATGCGTGCGATGGAGCAGGCGGTGCACGTGACTTTTAACTCTGAAACTGTGGATTTGTGGCAATGAACTACTTTTTATTGTCTGTATTGCTTCGTCCTTCATTCCGTGCGCCTGTTACATTAAACATTTAAAGACATGGCGCCCTCTGCTGAGACAACCCTCCAAAATAAAAGCAGAGGATCCGGTTGGTTTTCAAGGAGCAGTAAGTTGAGGACAGACTCACACACAGTCTGTGCAGCATGTGGACGGTGCCACGGCGCTGGAGGAGGGGCTTCCCGTTGTTTGTCGTGGTGCTTTTGTACATTAAACGAAGCAGGATGTTCAGAGGTCAGGTGACCGGTACCGTCTGACCATGTGACTCAGCAGCGTCATGCCTGAGGCAACCAGCAGGTTTCATGATCGGGCTGCACAGCGCTTGGCGTAGCTTCACCTTCATCTTCCTCATCGTCAGTCTGTGTGTTGTAAAGACAGTTGTGGTCTCCAGAATAAACTTCATGATGACTGTATGACATGAATTATAATGATAATCTTTGTAATTTAATAAACACTCTGCAAAGACACACAGTGTGTGCTGCTTTAATCGTGCCTGCTGCACACCAGCAAAGGTCATCAAAGGTCAAAGACACACCAAAGTGTCCGCTTCCTGTTCCTGACCCTGTCCACAGCTCCTGTAGGGGGCGCTCTGCAGACAGTCTGATGAGCAGCAGTGATGTCATCAGAGGTCCTCCCTCCATGGGGACAGGAGCTCCTCCCTCCATGGGGACAGGACGTCCTCCCTCCATGGGGACAGGACGTCCTCCCTCCATGGGGACAGGAGGTCCTCCCTCCATGGCAGCTGGAGTCCTCACATATATGTCTCTATAGGGGCTCTGCTGCTGCTGCTGGATGATGAGTGCAATCAGAGCAGAGGATGCTGGGAAATGGCTCGTGGTGACGTCACTGATAGTTATAGAACGAGATGTTATTTTTTATTGATCTGAGAAGAAGTAAAAAAACTAAAAGTGGAACTTTATCTGCAGAAAACACGATGGAAACCAACGTCTTTGAGCAGCATAGCGCCCCCTGCGGGACAGGAGGTGTTCAGATGTTAAGCTGCAGCTTGATTCTTCATCCAATCAGGAAGTGAGCATGTTAAGTTTCACACAATGTTTAAAATGATCCAGTGACTGTTTCCAGTGGATTATAAATCAGCTGTTTCACCGTGAGCTGGATGTACCGATGGTTTCGGGCTTGTCGCTCGACAGATCTGATCCTTGTGAACGTTTCCTGCAGAGAGCATGACGGACCGCGCCCTGAGCGCGCTCCCGTGCACTCTTTTTTTGACTCAGTCGGCGGGAGCGCGCTCGCGGCTCCGGGCCAGAGCCGTTGCTTGACACTGTAGGGGCCCTAGGCAAGAAGGACACACTGGGGCCCTACGGGCTACTAGGTTCTATAGAACTGCCGCCCCAAACACAAAGACATGTACAGTGATGATTATATAAGAAACCTTTTATTTAAATAATGTGGAACACACATATGAAAATAGTATCTTAAGGAAACCTGTACAACACAATCAAAATACATCATAGAAATATGTCCTCTGAAGACTGTCCACAGTGGTGGAAAGTAACTAAGTAGTTGTACTTTGTTACTGTACTTAGGTAATTTTTCATGTATTTTTATGTAGTTAAAAAAACAATCCTTGAGTTCAGCTGCCTCGATTTAAACTCTTAGAAATTAAAAGTCAGTACTTAAGACTTTGGTTAAGTAGGATCATTGATGGAGCACATCTACTTTTACTTGAGTATATATTTGGCTGGGTAATTGTACTTTTACTTGAGTACTAAACATCAGTACTTCCTCCACCACTGACAACACAAGATATGATGACTAGTATTGTTATTAAGTTTGTCCACAGTGCAGGACCATCAGTGAGACCTGGACACCTTGGACCTTCCTCTGTTACCAGGTCAGGTGCTGGAGGAGCAGAGGAAGGAGTGGAGGCTCTCAGGTGTTGGACTGCTGCTGGGACGTCCTCTGGAGTGTCCTCACAGGGCTCCACATGACCTGTGTGGTATAAGACCATAATGATCAGCCTGATAATTAACACTGTAAATAATCCAGATTATACCTTCATCTGTGGAGGCTGTGGCATCTTCCTGAGGAGACACAGACAGGAGTTTAAGCACCTGATGAAGAACATTTAAAAAAGCCATATGACATATGTGACAATAAATAAATAAATAAAATCTCCCGTTTTGTCCTCTGCTCCTGTCCCTGCATCCTGCAGAGTGTGTCCTTCCTCCTTTATCTGAACAGCCGCTCCTCTCTGCTTCCAGCAGCTGTCTCAGGGCCCCGTGGGGGCGAGGGGGGGTCTGAATGTGTCAATGGGCCAAAACAGCTGTCGATGAATGGTGGGACTGACTGACCGACCGTCTTAGGGCCCCTCTCATGCTCGGGGCCCCTCTCATGCTCGGGGTCCTGGTTTGCCTACAGTGTTGCGGCGGCTCTGCGCCGGGCTTGGCGCGCACGCTCTGCGCCGGGCTTGGCGCGTATTGGATGGAAGAGCTGCCACTGATCTGTGGCGCGAGCTGCTCTAGCACGAGGGAGTTTACATTTTGGACCGGGACAGCCGGGGGGGCGGGGTCGTACAAGAGGATAAGTATGAACGCTGCCCCGCCCAAACGGTTTAGACCGAGCCAGCGTGTCCCGTCGCCGGAAAGCTCTCCAGACCGCAGAAATGAGCAACCCCAGAGTCTTCTTCGACGTCACCGTCGACGGCAAAAACATCGGCCGGGTCGTGATGGAGGTAAAGAGGGCAGGGTGTGCGGGGCCGCGGGCCGTTCGTTTCTGGGTATCCGGGGTAAGGCGGGGGTCGGTGGGGCTCCCAGTCTGTCTTGCGAGGTGCTGTGCACGTGTCTGCGGTTCGTTTGTCCGGTGACCCTGTGTCAGGTGAACCTTGGCGCATTTCTCCCCGTTTACACCGCGGGCAGTTTCAGAGCAGGCCCGGATCTACTGGTGCCCGGATCTACTGGTGCCCGGATCTACTGGTGCCCGTGCTGGCGCGATACGGATCTAACGCGGGCGTGCCTGCAGAACCCGTTTCTGTTCAAACCAGGAAGTAAACATCGGGAGTTCTTCTTGTCGGGAATGTTTTTCTGCTTTATTCAAACATGTTTCAACATGACATTGAAAGACAAGAACTCGTTTGAGGCATACAGAATGTGTTTGCATTCAAAACAGTACAAATGATAACATTCAACAGTCTATAACAAAACTAAAGAAGAAGAAAAAGAAATCAAACAGACATTACAGCAGTTACAGGGGCTGACGTTTCAATAAGCTTAAGCGTGTCCAAGGATAAGGGAATGTAAAATTAGAAGACAAGCGACTCAGACATTGTTTCATATAAGTCATTCATTGACTGGTTTTCCTCTATTAGTGTTTTTAGGGATGTTAAATAGTTTTTAATTTGGTTTTTAAAGCCGTTGATGGTAGGCTTGCTGTTGTTCCACTTATTCTTGTCTATATGATGATTATGATAATGTTTACCATCTTAGATATTTCCTTTGACAGACCTTCCATATAAATCAGGCAGATTAACAGACACATCTGAACTTGTGAGGATATTTTTATCATGTGTTTTAAGGGAAGTGGAATGGCTCCACTGATTTATTAAATTCTCTATAAGAGCATTTTAAGTTGAATTTTTCAGTAAATGAATTAAATGGCAACAGATCCATCAAGTCAACAACATACAGAACCTTTTTATCATACCACTCTTGTTTAAATAAAGTCTTCCTGTTAATTCATATGGTTCTGTTATTCCACAAGGTGGCGCTGTGTGGTGTGAAGTTGTGAGTGAACATCAATTTCCAGTAGAGAAGTATTTGTTTATGGAAGTCAGAAAGTTTTATCAGTAATTTAGTTATTTCGTAGCCACATCTTAACAAGAATTCTAGACCTCCAACATTTTGGAAAAGATGTTTTGGTATGTGGAACCATATAGAGTCTGGTTGTGTCAAATAAGCTTTAATACACCTGTCATGGATTCAAAGTCGGCAGCTTTTAACCCACCATATTTATAGTCTTTAACCATGATTGATTTTTTAAGGTAGTGTGTCTTATTTTTCCATATGAAATTAAAGATGATTGAATTTACCTTTTTAATCATTTGGGGGGGGGGGGGGGGGGCATAGAGAGATTGACAAGGATATACTAATTTTGATAAACCTTCTGCTTTAGTTAATAAGATTCTCTCTCATGAGCCAATGGTTGAGAGATTTTTTCATATTGTCTATTTTCCCCTCAATGTTCAATTGTTCTCTCATATTTTTATCTTTGGACATTATTAAACCCAAATATTTTACTTTAGTTTTGACAGGGAGGGAGCCTATATTTGTCTCAGCACATGGATGAAGAGGTAGTATTTGACATTTTTTCAAGTTTATGTATAGACCTGAAGCTTTGGAGAAGACTGATATTATATCTATGGCTTTGTCCATGAAGGATTTATCTTTTAGAAAGATTACTGTGTCATCTGCAAATTGACTTATTCGATATTCATAATCGAAAATGGTGATTCCTTTCATTTGAGGGTGATTTACTATTAAATATGCATTTGAGTGCATAAAATAAACAGTTTGGGTGAAATAGGACAACCTTGTCTAATACCACGCAGAATCTTGATTTTCGGTGTCATTCCAGGGTTGAGGGAGATGTAGCTGTAAATATCCTTATAAAACATGTTTATGATCTTACAGAATCCTTCTCCAAACCCGAGTTTTCTGAGTACCGTAAACATAAAATCATGCTCCACTGTGTCGAATGCTTTGAAAAAATCTATAAATAACACAAGACTCTCTGGTTGAGTGAATGATTGATAGTCGATCATGTCCAGAATCAGTCGGATATGGTTGTGAATGTACCTTCCTTTTATAAAGGCTGATTGATATTCTTGAATAAGTTTTCCAATGACATGCTTTAGGCGATTTGCATAAACTAAAGCAAGAAGTTTATAATCATTGCATAGTAAGGTTATTGGTCTCCAGTTGTCTAGCATCAATAAATCTTTTTGTGGTTTTGGTAGCAAGGTTATTAAACCTGTTTTCATAGTAGGGGATAGACTTCCTGTCTTAATACATTCCAAAAAAGCATTGTATAATAATATTTTGATATCCTCCCAAAAATGTTTTAGGAGTTCAGATGTTAGCCCATCTATCCCTGGTGATCTGCCGTTTTTCGTTTGTTTTAATGCATTTCCAATTTCTATTAAACTTAAATCTTCTTCAAGTTTACGTTTATCTTCTGCATCCAGTTTTTTATGTCTTTATCGATTTTGTCAAACAAAAAATCACAATCAGATTGATTAAATTTGGATTTATACAAGTTACAATAAAAGACATATTTCATCTTGAATTAATTTCTGTTCTTCAATTATAGTATCATTTATCGAAAGTTTCTTAATGTTTTTCTTAGATTGTCTTTGTTTCTCAAGTCCAAAGAAATAATTTGAACTTTTTTCATTCTTCTCGATCCATCTAGCTCTTGACCGAACATGGGCTCCCTTCGCCTTTGTTGTATATATCATCTATATGGGATTGCAGTGACTTTAATTCAGTCATGTGTTCCAAGGATAATTGTGTTAATGAATTTATTGTGTCAATTAGGTCCTTTTGTTTTTGTTTCCTTATACGTGATAGTTTTTTACCTGTGTCTGCTATTAAACTTAAACCATTCCCATTTACTTATATCATTCATGTCTGACTTATTAATCTCCAAGATAAGAGACTGTACCTTATTAAAGTCATTATTAAACTTCCAAATATTTGGAGATCTCAGTTGTTGTTTGGATGTTAATAAGTTTAGACTGATCATGCAGCGGTCTGTGAGTGGAGAGGCTGATATTTTACAATCTGAGATATTCAATTCAATTCAGTTTTATTTATATAGCGCATATTACAATCAGACATTGTCTCAAAGCGCTTCACAGGAACCCCCCTAAGAGCACTGTGGCAAGGAAACACTCCCTTTAAGAGGAAGAAACCTTGAGCAGGACCCGTCAACTTAAGGGGGAACCAGTCCTGCTGCTAGTCAGAGAGGATGAGGGAGAGAGAGAGAGAGAGGAGAGAGAGGATGAAGGGGAGAGAGGAGAGAGAGAGAGAAGGAGAGAGAGAGAGTGAGAGAATGAAGGAGAGAGAGAGGAGAGAGAGAGAGGAGAAGGAGAGAGAGAGAGAGAGAGAAGGAGGGGGAGGGAGAGGAGGAGAGAGAGAGAGAGAGGAGAGAGAGAGAGAGAGAGAGGGGAGAGAGAGAGAGAGAGGAGGAGAGAGGGATGAAGGAGGAGAGAGAGAGAGAGAGAGAGGAGGATGAAGGGGAGAGAGAGAGAGATGAAGGGGAGGGAGAGAGGAGAGGGGAGAGAGGAGAGAGAGAGAGGATGAGAGAGGAGGAGAGAGAGAGAGAGAGAGAGAGAGGATGAAGGAGAGAGAGAGAGAGGAGAGAGAGAGGATGAAGGGGAGAGAGAGAGAGGAGAGAGAGAGAGAGAGGATGAAGGAGAGAGAGAGAGAGAGAGAGGATGAAGGAGAGAGAGAGAGGATGAAGGAGAGAGAGAGAGGATGAAGGAGAGAGAGAGAGAGAGAGAGGATGAAGGAGAGAGAGGGAGAGAGAGAGGATGAAGGAGAGAGAGAGAGGATGAAGGAGAGAGAGAGAGAGAGAGAGGATGAAGGAGAGAGAGAGAGAAGGAGAGAGAGAGAGAGGAGCAAACATGCAGCAGATGAAACAGTGATTATATTCTAATGATATCTATATATCGTCAGTCCATAAGTAGGAATAGTCATTTGATAGTAATCAAAGCAAAGATGAGCAGCAGGGGCTGATGAAGTCCATGAGCACAGGAGAGATCAGGGGCCGGACTGAGGGTCAGGATGCAGGTCTGAGACCTGAGAGAGAGAGAGAGAGAGAGAGAGAGAGAGAGCGAGAGAGAGCGAGAGAGAGCGAGAGAGAGCGAGAGAGAGCGAGAGCGAGGCACAAAACTACAGGAAGACAGTGAACACAGATTATGAGACGATATTACCAGTATGATCCAGACTAAGGAGAGAAAAGGAGAGGTTAGAGGGTGAGAGGGAAACTGCTCAGTGGATCATGTTTGTGCCCCCCGACAACGTAGGCCTAGAGCAGCATAGCTGTGCTACACACTAGGTCTAAGGCTAACTGTACGCCTTACTAAACAGAAAAGTTTTAAGTCTAGTCTTAAAGGTGGAGGCAGTGTCTGCCTCTCGGACCCAGATTGGTAACTGGTTCCATAATAGCGGTGCCTGATAGCTGAAAGCTCGTCCTCCCATTCTGCTTCTATGAATCCTAGGAACTACTAGTAAGCCTGACCTCAGAGATCTGAGTGTCCTATTAGGAACATATGGTACAATCAGGTCCTGCAGATACAATGGAGCAGGTCCATGAAGAGCCTTGTATCATATCATATCATTACACAACTCATGTGAAATCAGCCAGTAATCTAATCTTGAACATTGACCATCTCCTGCAGATATATACCATATATATCTTGTATTGATGTTGGGTTCAAAGTTCTCCAATAATCGACCATATGTGTTGTTGTACATAAGGACATTCTTGTGTCGCTATATACAGGTTGAGAATTCCTGTGAGGCAGTCGGTCTAGCCATGAATCTGGGGCTATATTATGGTCTCCTCCCAATATGACTTTATCTGAATTATATGTTGTTTTCCAATCATTTATGAGTTGGGTTAATTTTGCATAAAAATTGACATGAAGTGTTTGGTTGTTGAAGCCATAAATGCATATTAAAATGGAACGTTTGTCGTTTGTCTCCACTACCACCATTAACCAGTGACCTTCAGGATCTTTTTTTTGATCAATGTTACCTGGAAATCTATTGAATAATATCATGACTCCTGCTGATTTTGATGTTCCGTGTGCAAATAAGGCATTATCCCCCCATTGAGTTTTCCAAAAATTTTCATCTGACATAACCGAACGAGTCTCCTGTAAAAAAACACATTGTGATTTTTGATCCTTACAAAACAAAAAATGGCTTTACGCTTGTATTGTTTTTCAAACCCCTAACATTCAATGACATAAAAGAAATTATGATTGTTCTGAATTAGCTTCACTACGTTTTCCTATGCAGGAATGAACATGTTGTCCTTAAGGACATCATATCCAATTATAAAAACAACAACTTGAAATAATGAATCCTTCAGCCTCTTTTAACAGTTAAATCAGATCATTTAAAAAAAAAACTGGTTTCATACTAAGCGTATAAAATTAAACAAAAAACCCAAGAGTTACTCTGTAACCGTAAACTTATCTTTCACTCTATATAAACATAAGGTGCCTGAGTATTTGCTTACTAATCAGGAGTTAAGGGTTAACTCTGAGTGCATATCCTTCTCTTAGGGAGGCCTTCCTTCCATTTCTTCTGGCTTCTTGCACCTTGGGCCACAACTTAGCACGAGCCTCACGATCTTCCTTTGAGAAATCTTCCTTGAGCCGAATGTTCATCTCTCTGCACACTCTTGCCTCTTTTGATTTCCTCCATACTTCATCACGAAGGGTTCGCATGGCAAACTGGATGATTACAGGTCTGGGCATCATGTTAGTAGCTGCGTCGTTCTTCTCTCCCAGGCGGTGCACTGTGTCTACTGACTCACCGAGTTTCTCCACTGACGTCGGGATTATTTTGGTAAGGATGCCGATCACAGTCTCTCTTGTCTCCTCTCTGTCTTTTTCAGGAAGGCCCATCAATCTGAGATTCCATCTTCGCCCATACCTCGCTTGCTCCAAACAAGTCTGTTTCAGTAGCTCATTTGCTTTGTTAACCAGCATCAGTTCTTCCTTCACTTTGTTGATTTCTTCCTTGTTTGCTCTCACTGCTTGTGAGTTGGCTTCTATTCGACTTTCAAAGAGTCTCAATCTTTCATCTTGTTCATCAAATCTTTTTATCAAAGTTTAAATTGCATTTAGGATGGTTTCATTTGTAATCTCACCCGGGTGGTTTCTCTCGTCTTGTTTTCCTTGGTTTTATTTTTTGGGGGTTTGGACTTGGCAGTGGTGTGTGGTCATGCATCATTTTTCGGGTTTCTTCTTCCATCGCCTCTAGCTCTTCAAGTTCTTCTTCGTCACATGCCTCTCGCAGGGCCGTCAGGTTGTAGTCGTGGTCTATTAACTTTTGAGCACTCTCGTTCTCGTTGTCGACCCTAACCCTAACCCTTAACAAAGGAAGGACAAGAAAAAGTAGTTCCGTGGGACTCAGGAGTCGTTCGTGTAGTTTTTTTGCGCAGTTGTTGTTTTTTGTCTTAAAGATAAATGTCTAGGACAGTTTCAAAACACTTTAATACCGGAGCCTGCAAAAAACGCTGCTGCTCATTCCGCCATCTTAACTCCTCCCACTTGTCGGGAATTTTATGAAAGAAGAACTCCCGATGTTTACTTCCTGGTTTGAACAGAAACGGGTCCTGCAGAGACATGCCCATGTTACATCTGTATCGCACCAACATGGTCACCAGTTAATTCGGGCACCAGTTGATCCGACACACCCGCGGCCCGTGTGTTCTACTGAACGGGGAGAAATCCCCGCGGGCTAACAGCGCAGCTAATGCTAACGGAGCGCGAGGGGCGCGTGCATGTTCTTTTGTTGTAGCGGCGTGCGGTCCCAATGCATTGCGGTGTGTGTTATTGGTTCATGGGTTGTTTGGGATTTCAATTGCCGTGCAGTCTCTTTCGACTACATGGCTGACACAATAAAATACATTAAACTTTCAGTTTCACTGCACAAAGTTACATTTGGATACATAATAATTAGGGCTAATCAAACATCATGATTAATCCGATTAAAATGTTTAACACAATTAAAGCATTTGCGGCAGAGAACGAAGCTGGATGGTGGTGTAGGGGAATCATTGTCGGTTTGGGTGCGAGAGGGTCCGGGTTCGAAACTTATGATACGCGAATCAGCAAGAGGTCCTCCACACACACACATGCAAGAGAAACGTGATCAATAACTTTTCTTCTACTAACATGTACACAATGACAAATTGCGATTAACTGAGTTTAATGCTATGAAATTCTTAGATATAAATAATAAATAATAAATGTGAATCGTTTGCATCTAAGTAACATATTTAACTCATATTTAAAGAATCTCAAGAGTTCGATTGCTTTGCAGCAACTGTTAAAAGTATCAATGTAGCTAATATATTTCACTAACTGATTGATCTATTACTATATATTGATATATAGTCATCCCTGAACACACCGGATCCCACCAAGCGATTCACAACCCGAACCAATCACATGACTCGTACACTGTTCGAAGCACCATCCTTAAATGGCGTGACGTTACGTAACTCTGCAATGAGATAATAAGGCGCCTTTGTTCAGCAGGCTTGAGTCCACTGCAGGCCAACGGGAATTATGACGTTAGCAGCTTGAATCAGTCTGTACCCTGAGGGGTCACTGAGGCTCAGTGCAGTATTCCTGCTGCACTGACGCACACTCGCTCTGACAGGGTTGTGTAAACCAAATGCTGCAGAACTACAGGAGACCATGCTTGACATGTGGCCTGCAGGCCTGCGGTGAGCTTTCAGCTGGATGTGACTTGCTGTCTGTGTTTGTAGCTCCGTGCCGACGTCGTCCCCAAGACTGCTGAGAACTTCCGCGCCCTCTGCACTGGTGAGAAGGGCTTTGGCTACAAGGGCTCCACCTTCCACCGCGTCCTCCCCGGGTTTATGTGTCAGGTGAGCGGATCAGACACATTGATCAGGGACGGATGGTTCATTCTGCAGCTGCATTACGAACGTTTGTGTTTCTGCACTTGCAGGGTGGTGACTTCACCAACCACAATGGAACCGGGGGAAAGTCCATCTACGGCAACAAGTTTGCTGATGAGAACTTCACACTAAAGCACACTGGCCCAGGCATCTTGTCCATGGCCAACGCCGGACCGAACACCAACGGCTCCCAGTTCTTCATCTGCACAGAAAAGTCGACTTTGTATGCACAAACTCACGTTTGATCAGTGTAGCTGTGCGATACGTTGACACATGAGGCTGACGGCTGTGCTTCTCCCTGCAGGCTGGATGGGAAGCATGTGGTGTTTGGCAGTGTGGTGGAGGGGATGGACGTGGTGAGAGACATGGAGCGCCGTGGCAGCCAAGGTGGCAAAACCAGTGCCAAGCTGGCCATTGCCGACTGTGGGCAGCTCTGAGCTCCAGCACGTAGCCCCTCCTGCTTGCCCTGTAACCATGCCCCTCCCTTTAGGCTCCGCCCATCTACTGTTGAACATTCCTATTGATGGAGTTTCAGCCCCTTTTTTATTCTGTTGCTGCATTTGTGACTTTGCCTTTAAAGTTTCTTTTGCGTTAACATTTTTCCACAAAGCCCCGACGGTTTTTGTTAAGTGAAAAAAAAAATGAAATAAAAGATGCCTTGAACTGAAACGTCTGCTGTGATGTTCCTCACTGATGCTGGACCCAGACCTCTTCAGAATGAGGTCCTGCTCATTCTGAATTCTGTGAGCTTGAAAGGGCGTTTAATAACCAGAAACATTCAAGTTTGACTTCATGTCAATAAATAATGCAAATTAAAAAAATAAATGCAAACTTAATTTGAAATGTTTTATTTTGAAAAATACTGGTTCATGTTCTGTTTCACACCGAATGATTGAAAGGATGTTATAGATGAGTCGGGACCCTTCAACGTGGATCAGCAGCTCCTCTCCGCCGTCCTCCTCTTCTTCCCAGACTGCCGTGTTTTCCTCAGACACACCCCCTGGCTCCGGGTTTTGCCGAGCTCGGTCCGGCTCACAGCTGTGCAGGTCAGGCCCGCCTCGCAGTCGCAGCGTCCCAAGTTCCTTCTCATCTTGGAGGGGCCTCGAAGCAGACAGGCCCCGCCCTCCCCCGGGATCCTCTGACACCGCTTACTGGTCAGGTAGCGCACGCAGCACAGGCCCGTCGCACAGTCGCCTGACCGCACGCAGCTGGACATCTCAGGAGCTGAAACAGACCGGTGTGCCCACATTATGTCTCTGCCCCTTTAAGAGACCCACTGTCTGATGACATCACAGGCTCTGACACCAAATCAGCTGATCAGGCTAATGGCTAGTTAGAACAAGCTAGTGCTGCATTCCTTTCAGGTCACAGCAGGGAGTGACATCACACCTGAGCCTGTGTGTGACATCACCATCACACCGCAGTGCATTCTGGGAGTGGTAGTTGACATTCACTCACCTTTAGTCCTGTTGAAGCTGTTGGCCTCTCGCTCTTGGGCCGGCGCTCTGTCAAAGTGGGGCGGTCTCCTCTGAGCGTGGTTCCTGCACCCCCCCTCCTGATTGATCGATAAATGATACAAAGCACAAACCGCTGATAAGTCACTGATCAGATGCAGCAGCATGGATCTGACTGCAGCTCACTGATAGGCCACAGCTGGCGCTATCGATCACTGCAGCTCTGATACCAGTGAAAGGAGAAATGAGCCAATGGCTGACCAGCGGAGGGCAGTCAGGTGCAGCACATGTCACCCGGCGACGAGAGTTGGAGTTCCCTGTCTGGTCGTCATGGAAACGATCCTGTTGGAGATCAGAGTGTTCCGGTCAGAGGGAAACCAGCCACATTCCTCTGCATCGTCTGCACATGCTCAGTACCGTTTTCCCTACAGTGTCGGCCATCTTTGATCCATTCCCCTACACCCAACATTTCAGAACTCAATGACAGAGCAATAGTTATGGACCCTCTCAACCCCCACCCCGTCTGGCTGCAGGTGCCGGACATTAAAGTGGAGAACGTCTCCCAGTGTGTGTCCTGCATTTCCATGTTTTTATGGTGCAAATCTCTGAAGTTCAAAGTTCCTGACATACAAACAACCCTGCTGCTGGGACGGACTGTCTGTCTGTGTTTCCTGGACAGTCCTTGCAGATGTTTGTTACCTGAGAGAGGGCCTCCTCTATGAAGAACGCCTGCCCCTCAGTCAGCCCATCACACAGCAGTGCTGCAGGTTGGTTGCATTTTGTCTAACCTTCTATCCCACATATGTATTATGTACTATATATGTATTATATAAGTATTATATAAGTATTATATGTATTATATAGGTATTATATGTATTATATAAGTATTATATGTATTATATAGGTATTATATGTATTTGACTCAGATCAACATACATGCTAATGTTTTATGACTTCAGTGTCTTTCGACTCCTTTCTTTTTTCTGTTGTTGACTAATGAGGTGATCATAGATGAGTATTGATTAGGTATGTGTGTGTTTATTGGTCGTGTTTGGTCTGTATTGTCGAGGTTCTGCAGTTTTCTCTATGGCATCAAACAAAAGAAGCAAAATGTCATTTCTGACAGAGGGGCGGGGTGAAGCAAAGCTACACATGCTGTCGCTGCATATTGGACTTTTATTTGTAGTTTTTCACTCCTGCAGCAGAGTCGGACCTGTGGGTCAGGCAGAGACTCTCTTAGTGTTGGTCATTTGAAACTGAGTCCACCATGGCTTCGTGGAATAAAGAGGTTTGATGAAATATTTGCAGCTCAGATATTTCAACAAGTTCAGAGTTTTACCAGGCTTGTGGTGGTTTGGGGGTTCAGACAGTGAACCTGGACTGGACCTGGATCTGTGTGTGTGGGGGCTCACTGATGTGCTTCAACAGATGTGTCGACTATCAGTAAGAGTGTTCACGCACAAACATCACAGCAGTCTGTCATCTCTATACAACCCTGATTCTGTGTGTGTGTGTCAGTGTTTGCATTTTCAGGGACATATGCTCTGCTGTTCTTTGCTCGCTCTCTGCAGGGAATCGGCTCCTCCTTCTCCTCTGTGGCAGGTCAAACACGTTTTTACACCACTTTACACCATTTACACCACTTTACAGCACTTTACACTATTTTACATCACTTTACATTTCACGTCGTTTACTGCACTTTACAATCCTTGTGTAGGTTTGGGAATGTTGGCCAGTGTGTACACAGATGATGAAGAGAGAGGCATTGCAATGGGTGTTGCACTGGGAGGCCTGGCTTTAGGAGTCCTAAGTGAGACACACACACACACTCACACACACACACACTGAGCTCGGCTCAGCTCTGTTGGTCTCTGTGTTTCAGAGTGTGGAGGGGACCCCTTTACTCACCCTATTAAAGGATCCATACATTTTCGTCAGTGCAGGTAAGAGGCCTGTGCGCTCTGATGAATGTTCAGGTGCATGTTCAGGTGTATCTTCAGGTGCATCTTCAGGTGCATGTTAAGGTGTATCTTCAGGTGCATGTTCAGGTGCATGTTCAGGTGCATGTTCAGGTGCATGTTCAGGTGCATGTTCAGGTGCATGTTCAGGTGTATCTTCAGGTGTATCTTCAGGTGCATGTTCAGGTGTATCTTCAGGTGTATCTTCAGGTGCATGTTCAGGTGCATCTTCAGGTGCATGTTAAGGTGTATCTTCAGGTGCATGTTCAGGTGCATGTTCAGGTGTATCTTCAGGTGTATCTTCAGGTGTATATTCAGGTGCATGTTCAGGTGCATGTTCAGGTGTATCTTCAGGTGTATCTTCAGGTGCATGTTCAGGTGCATCTTCAGGTGTATCTTCAGGTGTATCTTCAGGTGTATGTTCAGGTGTATCTTCAGGTGCATGTTAACATAAATGCGTCCTCTGTCTCTGCAGGCTCGCTGTGCTTTGCTAACATGGGCGTGGCCATCTTGGAGCCGACCCTGCCCATCTGGATGATGCAGACGATGTGCTCCCCAAAATGGCAGCTTGGTACGGTCCAACATGCTGTGTTTGTTTGTGTGCGTGTGTTTAACACAAGCATGTTGTGTTGCAGGTATGGCCTTCCTCCCTGCCAGCGTGTCCTACCTAATAGGAACAAACCTGTTTGGAATTCTGGCAAATAAAATGGGACGGTCAGTGTGTGTGTGTGTGTGTGTCTGTGTCACGTGCTGTAGATAAGATGAAGAATCAACCACATTTGATCAGGAAAGTGTTAATAAATCAGCTGTTTGTCTGCAGGTGGCTCTGCTCCATGTTGGGGATGTTCATCGTGGGCATCAGTCTGCTGTGTGTAAGTCCTGCTGTGTAGCTCACCTTCAGCTGGCTCCTCTCTGTCCTTCATCCTCTCTGTCCTTCATCCTCTCTGTCCTTCATCCTCTCTGTCCTTCATCCTCTCTGTCCTGTCTCCCTCTTCTTCTCCTCTCTCTCCTTCATCCTCTCTGTCCTGTCTCCCTCTTCTTCTCCTCTCTCTCTCCTTCATCCTCTCTGTCCTGTCTCCCTCTTCTTCTCCTCTCTCTCCTTCATCCTCTCTGTCCTGTCTCCCTCTTCCTCCTCCTCTCTTCCTCTTCTCCTCCTCCTTTATGGACCAGCATCAGGAGGGTCCCCCTTGTGGGCCGGGTGCTGCTCCTCCTCTCTCTTTGAAGTGCTTGCTCAGCACCTACACTGTAACACGTGCTGTTAAATGAAAGCTGAATGGATCACTGTGTGTATTTCAGGTTCCTTTTGCCACCAGTATCTACGGTCTGATTGGACCAAACGGAGGGCTGGGCTTTGCGATAGGTGACATGTTACTTCCTGTTCCTAACGTCCCATCATGTGACATGTGTAGCGTCATTCTAACCGGCTCTGGCCTGCCTCAGGTATGGTCGACTCCTCCATGATGGCCATCATGGGATACCTGGTTGACATCCGCCACGCCTCGGTGTATGGCAGCGTCTACGCCATCGCTGACGTGGCTCTTTGCATGGGCTTTGCCATTGGTAACACGCCGACGCACAGACACACACATACCGACATACACAGGAAGTGATGAGTCTTCCTGTTGTTCCAGGGCCATCCACAGGGGGCGTGCTGGTCCAGGCTGTGGGCTTTCCCTGTCTCATGGTGTTCATCGGGGTCATCAACATCTTGTATGCGCCCTTCTGCTTTCTGTTACGTAACCCAGCTGTCCGCGAGGAGAATATGGTAAATATTGATCTGACAGCGTGACTGATCAGCTGCTGTAACCATGGCAACCATTCACATCAGTAGAAAGCCTGCGGATCAGCAAGTCTCTGAATTGTTTGACGATGGCTTCCTGGTTGAGGCACTTTTATCTAGTTCTACGTCCCCACGATCTGTGCAGGGAAATATTTCAGACATGATGCATTCAGGAACCATTCAGTCTCTGGGAAATCCAAAGATCAGCTAAATGTGCTGGTTTCAGATGCCAGGAGGTTCAAGTCAGACACACACTGAGACAGCAGGTCTCAACACATCAGCAGGATGGATGGTGTGTGTGTGTGTGTGTGTGTGTGTGTGTGTGTGTGTGTGTGTGTGTGTGTGTGTGCAGTCATTACACTATGATTAGACTGTTTACACATCAGAGGGCGCCGCCTTCAAAGCTGCAGAGGAAACCTTTCTGTGAATAAACTGTCAATTACACACAGATTAAAGACACACAGCAGCTTTATTAACCATGCTGTGTGTGTGTCTGTGTGTGTGTGTGTGTGTCTGTGTCTGTGTGTGTGTGTGTCTGTGTTGTTAGGTGAAAGAATTTATTTTGTATGATGTTGTTATGTGGTGTGGGTCCACATATCTAGAAGTGTGTCCCTAACATGAAGTTTTCATTTCTGTGTTTATTACTGTATGCATATTACTGTAATGTGTTTTATAAGTACTTATGTGTTAAGTAAGTTTTACAGAAGATCAAAGGAAGACAGGTATACTGAATGTATTGAGAAGTGTGTAATTTCCCTACTTCTCATAGATTTTGTATTTCATTTCCTTTGTTAGCTGTTGTCTGCTCTTTGGAGACAGCTCTGGTTGATATCAAGCTGAGGTTGTAAATCTAGATCTTGATTGAAAGAATGTGTTAATCTCCATGAGCCCATTTTACGACCCACCCTTCCTGTGAGTTTGTTTTTCTGGTCACTTTCAGATTTGACCCACAGCTTATGAGATGTTAGGACTTAAAGTGAACTTACATGGGGGAAGAGGTGTAAGCTTTTATGGGGCGTCATAAAATCACTCGTATGGTACAGTGAACATTCTCCTGGAGAACTTATCTTCATCTTAGGTTTACGACTGACAAAAGGGGACCCCCTGCTATTTCCTCTCTAAGGTTTAACCATTACCAAATAAGGTAAACTAAATATCAGTTGAGCTGACCCTATTGGTGCAGAGTTAGGGAAGGACATGATTTTATGGGATCTCAAGATAGGATAAAAGGTGTTTACAAGAATGGCATATTGTTCTCTGGCTGTGAGGCCAGGCAACCACAGAAGCTTCTGTTTGTGTGACTCAGAATTTGTTTCTTTACTGTTAGAATAAATTGTAATTTTGAGACCAGATATTGTCCACTTCTTCTTAATCAAAGAACCGGGGAAGATGAACGAAAGGATCCAGAAGATTTTTTATGTCCATAACAATTTGGTGTTTCCGCCCGGTCTGAAGAAGTGAGGGTCTAACAACATCCTGCCTGACTGAGTGACTACTGGCTAGCCAACAACAAACAAGGTAAGCAGAAACCTGTTTAATCAAATTCTGCATATTGGACACTCTAAATTAAGTAGTCACTGTGACTGGTATGGTGTTTTAAAGTTAAAATTGTAAGAAGCAAATTGTAAGTCCACAAAAAACAAAAACACAACAAAAAAAAAAAAAAAAATTAAACGAGAAAAAGAGAGAAAAAGTGACACTGGTAAGAGTATTAACCAAATAAAGCCAAAGACAAAAAAAAGAGGGTTAATACATTTGTCTCTGGGTTTGGCAGCCCCACCTATGTTTGGACGCAGGCATAGATAAGCTCGGTTGAAAGCCCGTGGGATGTGGTGACCCCTAAAACGACTGTGATGACCGCCTAAACCTTATAAAAATAAAAAAACAGGGTCACACAGCAACAGTGTCACTGTGATCACAAAATATATAAAGACAAAAAAAAGGATCACGAGAAAAGAAAAGAGAAAAGAGAAGAGAATATATGGCCTATTGTTTAAGTTGTGTTTTATGTATTGAAAATTGTGTTAAATTGTTTTGAACTTGCGCCGTCGAGGAAAGGTGTTTACTCCGTCCCGTCGGAAAACTGTGTGTGTGTAGGCCTAAGTAAATTGTTGAGAAAGTGCTTTATTGTTGAGAGAAAGATAAACCGGTGATTTGTTTTGTCTTGTTTTGTCGTGGTTGTTTTATGTAGTTCGCACTGTCGGAGAATTATTGTGTTTAAAACTGATTCTGCGTCGGCAGAGAAGTGAGGTTGTGCAGAGTGTACGTGGGAAGTTGGTTGTGTGAGAGTGTGTCTAAGTGAAGGTGTGTGTCTCTGTTGCCAGAGTCACAGTGAGGGACAGAAGAAGGTACATAGGAAGTTAAATTTTAACGTATAGAAGGAATTTGTAAGTGGTAATCATGTCTAAATGGAAGACAATTGATGAACAGATGGGTAAGATGTTAAGCTGCTGTCGTGGACAGGCAGGTCCGGACGACAAGCAGAAGGCAGCTGCTGAAATGCAAGCAGTGGTTTGTGAAGCGGTGACAGAACAGGGAGTGAAAGGAGATGATACAAAGTTGCTAAAAAGGTGTGATTGCAACAGTGGAGAATAAAGTTAAATTAGAGAGAGAGAGAAAGGAGGAGATTATTAGATCCTTAGTATTAGAGACAGTTGAGTTGAAGAAGGCAGTGAAGGCTGATGAGGAGAAACGTAAGATTCTATATCAGGCATATCTGTGCTGCATAGATGATGATTGTGAGGAGTCTGGTAGTACCACTGATATTAAACAGGAAGTAGAGAGCGAGGGAACTCAGGAGGCGGAGATACCACCTCCTTATTTGCCCGCCTCCACTGTAGCTGCTGCCCTATCTCAGACTCCACCTTCTGGGATGTACCCCATCATGACTGTCTCTGATGGGAGGGGGCGAGTAACAGACAGACAGACAGGAGTGAACTCTAGTCAACTTGGTGCCCAGCAGCACTGGTATAGACCAGCAACAGAGGAGGGGCTTCCCCTGTTGCTTCAGCAGGCCTGGAAAAATGACCCTGATTTACCAGGAAGTGATTCTGTTGCTTGGAAGAGACATGTTGTACACCATATGAATCTACACACTGACAAAGAGACCATGGAGATGAAAGGGCTGCAGACACAATTATTAAAGCTGCAGTTAGCTCAAGCTAGAAAGGAAGCAGCATATCAGAGGAAAATGAAGAAATACACCCATACATCACAGCTGGTAGTTCAGCCTCAGCCCACTCTCCCACCTCAGCCACAGTCCCCAGTTGTGGGAGAACCTGATATGTATTTAACCCCACCTTGGGTCACCCGCACCCACTATCGTGATGGGTGGTGCCAAAGTCATAGAGGAGGTAACTGGAGGAAGAAGGGTGGCCGTAGGGGAGGGGGGCATGGAAGGGGTGGATACAGCGGTATGAGTGGGGGTGACTGTTTCTATTGTGGAAAACCTGGCCACTGGGAAAGAGACTGTCCCTACAGAGTGTAACCCTTACATTGTCCACAAGGGGCTCCCTGGTATCCTACCCAGGGAAATGGCATCCAAGGATCACACTGATATCTGACATCATTCCATTGGTTGGCTTCTTTGGGGAACTTCAACATCTGCCATTCACAGAACTTGTGAAACTGCATTAGCAGACCAGCACAGACATTGTTTCATTTGCTCCAGCTCATCACCAGTGAATGTGATGGGCAGAGACTTGTTGATCAAAACTGGAACCTCCATTATGTGCTCCCCAGATGGACTAACAGTGACATTCACTGATGAACAGAACTTTGCATGCTCCCTGAGTGTTGGAGTAACTGGATAGTGGCTGATGACACCACTAAGATACAGATGACTTGTGCAGATATCTACTGGATTCGCCTCCTGCCTGAGTTTCCTCAAGGGGGTGGTCTCCTCAGTCTATTCCAGCAGTGGAAACCCTGGATAACGTCTCTCCGATCCTATAGGCTGCCACAGACCCTCTGTATGTTACACTCTTCTATGACAGGCATGAGGATCTCCCTACCAGGAGAGGTTCTCTTCCTTATTAGAGGGACGAAATTGGTCCATCATAGTAGATAATTTGTTTGTGGCTGAGGAAGGAGTAGTTGCTGATGTATAGTTTACACCAGAATAGTTTAAGTGGCTCAAAATGTGTGCCACATGTTTCATGAGCCATTCATCCAAAATATCAAGCTATAGAATTAGGCTCCATGGTCAAGAAATGTAAAGCTACTTCTGATAGGCAGCTATCACAGCGGATAGGTGTTTAGCATTCTTCATCCTCAAACCTCATTAGATTACCATTCCCAAAGTAGATGATTCCATGTTTTTTAACACAAACAGATGGTATAGCAGGCAAGTGACTGATCATAAGGCTCAGGAGCTGTTAGCTACACTACCACATAATTTCTAGATGTAAGTTTTTGTGTCACTGTACTCTTGTCTCTTTCTGAGTCTCAACTTCCACACTGATCTGGCTCTTCTAGTATCCACATAAATAGTTATTTCAGGTAGTAGAGCAGTCATTCATTGACTTGAAGGAGTCTCTGGCATGTGCTGTTGGCTTAGCCCTCCTAGACTACTTAGTTCATTTTACTTGATGTTTCTGAAACAGATGGAGATGTGCATGGTGTTCTGTTTCAGAAAAAGGGGGGTAATAGACAGGTGTCAATCTGAGTTTTAACTTGGTTAAACAACAGTTAGAATGCACCAGACATGCAGCAGGAATTATTAAAATGGTGCAGAAAATAGCTCATCAGGTCTTTAACTTCTCCCAGGAAAAGATGGTCTGGGTGTAGAGGGGGCAGAGTCAAGAGAGAGTCAAGATGTATGCGATGTATTCCCCAGAAGGTAAGCCAGTGCTTCCACCAGGGCTCAGGAAGAGCGTCTTAAATGAGGCGCATGGGCCTGGATATGTGGGAAATAAATGTTGAGGAATTTGACACATTGGTGGCATCCATGTATGGCAAGGATGACCAAGAATTGAGTAAAAGAGTGTAAAATATGTATGAGTATAATTCCAAACACATAGTGAAGTCAGACATGGGAAGTTTTCCACTCCCAGTTGTACATGGACAGGAAATAGTTATTAATTATATAGACATGGTGGAGAAGCACCAGGGATGTCAGTATCTCCTGGTGGCAGTAGATTCATTCACAGGGTGGCCAGAAGCGTGGCCTGCAAAGAAGGAGGACAGTGCTACAGTGATAAAGTGTTTGATCTGATAATGGGTTTCACTTCAAGAGTGCAGACCTAGAAAAGGTGGAGCAGGCTTTGGGCCTAAAACACAGGTATTGTATAGTATATCACCCACAGTCATAGGGAAAGGTGGAAAGGATGAACCAAAATTAGAAACAAAAATTGGCTAAAATCTGTGCACAGACCAAATTTATATGGGTTCAAGTGTTTTTATTGTATTAATGTGTATATGATGTTCAGTTAATAACGCCACATAATTCACATAATATGAGTTTCTTACAGGCTGACAGCCTCTTGGAATGAATTTTAAGCTTTGGTATGAGTGTGTGATATCACAGGTGAAAGGAGAAACTGAGAGACCAGATGAGGACATGCCACATACTGAGTGGGTCCTCCTGAAGGTGATAAAGAAGAAGTGGTCGGAGCCAAGGTGGACAGGCCGTTACCAGGTGGTGAAGCACACCTCCCATGCGGTGCGGCTGCAAGGGAAAGGAGACACCTGGTATCAGTGGAGCCAGTGCACCCCGGCTGTGGAGCCAGGACGGACGCTGGCCGACATTCAGACGGAGCAGGACAAGGAGAAAATACATGGGGCAGAATAATCCCCTAAACGCAGGAATGTGACCAGTAGGTAGTCTACCCTACTGGTTGAAGAGGACGAGATGGTGAATTACAGCCGACACGAGTGAGCAGTTGTCAAGAGGAAGGTTTGAAGCTTCAGGAGCAGAGGTTTTGGTTCCTGTTATCAAGAAGACTTTGACTGACAAGATGGAACTGTAGGGAAAGTGGAGAGTGTTGGGTGGTTTCATTTTGCTTATTTGTAACTGTTGTAATTTTGAGTTTATATGTGTGTGAAAAGAGAAGTGATTTGGTTCTTCCCTCAGGGTCCAGCATACGTAGGGTGAGGAGAGCACCAGGAACAGGAGGAGATGCATGTGTGAGAAAAGAAAGGGGTATAGAGTTAGATTATTATAAGGGTGTAGAGTCCTCTTATATTTTTGATCTGTGTGCAGTAATCAACTGTGGAGGACATAATGCATCGTGGAGAGAGTATAACGTCTATGTTTGTGGGTCAGGATGGCCAGGGGCCTGGAGATGGTGTTCCTCATGGGAACATGTATGGCAGGCAACAAATTGGGCACCTAGCACAGCTAAAACAACCTCAGATGGGCGGATCTTGTTAAGTGGGTTTTTCCGTATACAAAGGGATTGGAGCCACACACAGAACCCCATTATGTTATCAATTATTGGCTTGGAGCAAAACCCTTATGTTAAACCTTCTGGAGTGCCTGGCCAATGTTGGGACTCCAAATCTGATGATTTTTATATTGTCGTAGGAGTAGACGTGTCCGGTAGGGATCCTGTAGGATTGATTAAGATTAATTTGCTTGATAAACCGGCACTGATTAACCCATCGCCAACTCCCCTTCCTCAGAAGGACATCGTAGTTCATGATTACACTATGTTTACCCCATTCGATGTATTAGCATTGTCTACTGGTTATGAGGATGATAATATTTGGCTCAGATGGATGGTGAAACAGGTGAGGGAGCAAAATATGTCAGATTGTGTTGCTTGTGCATCAGCGCGACCCCACTTGTACACTGAACCCGCCCCATTGTATCCAGATGATGCATGAGGATTTGGTTGTATTATGGCCAAGACTCGTGAAGTCTCTCCATCAAATTGTACCACGTTGTCTTCTTTATTCCCACCAATTAGTGAGCAAACTAAAACTGGACCCTTCAGGTCGTGGAAGGGTACTGGTAATTACACGTGTTTCAACATGACAGGCACAGGAACGGTTAATTATGGAAATATTGATGTATCATGGTGTGAGACGGTGGTGCAACGTAATACCTCGGCTTTAGGATCAAAGGCTAGAGCAGATTTATATTATTACCGTGGGGGCCTCATTTGTTTGTTTCTCTACGAGTAGACGGAAGGGGTTTATGTTCTATGGTCAGATTGATGTCTCCATTGCAGATAGTAGGTGAGAAAGCTACCAGGGCACCATCCCAACAACAAGGAAATGCGGCGTTGACTCGCAGACGGCGGCGACATGTCATCACAAAGCGTTACGCAAGCCACTTTGATTTATCCTTAGGCAGTCCCACCTACATAGATGCAATAGGGGTTCCAAGAGGCGTTCCAGATGAATTCAAATTGGCTGATCAGGTTGCAGCAGGGTTTGAGAACATTCCTATTCTCTCTGCTCTTTTTCCAGTGACTCCTAATAAAAATGTTGACAGAATTAAATATGTGCATTATAATGTTCTTAGGTTAGCTAATTTAACCAGGGATGTTGTAGAAGGTCTTTCTGAACAGCTGGCCCCCACCTCTCTGATGTCAGTACAGAATATGATGGCTTTGGATATGTTATTAGCAGAAAAGGAGGGGTATGTGCTATGTTTGGTGAAATGTGCTGTACATTTATTCCTAACAACACTGCCCCAGATGGTAAGGTGACAAGAGCTTTAGAAGGCCTCAGAACCCTGTCTCAGGAGATGCATGAGCATTCAGGAGTTGATAACCCTCTAGATGGCTGGCTGAATAAGTGGTTTGGTCCCTGGAAAGCTTTAATTATTTCTGTAATGACTTCTCTTACAGTTTTTATAGCTATTTTGATTACATGTGGATGTTGTTGCATACCTTGCATGCGTAGTTTGTGTAATAGATTAATTGTATCAGCTGTTGAGAAGAAGGATATAGGTGTATATCAGCCGTATCAAATGCCTTTGTTAGCAGCAGAGGTGCCTGAGGGAGATGAGGATGAGGAGGCTCTGTTGTGAGCTCTTAAATGAGCTCAAAAGGGGGAACTGTTAGGTGAAAGAATTTATTTTGTATGATGTTGTTATGTGGTGTGGGTCCACATATCTAGAAGTGTGTCCCTAACATGAAGTTTTCATTTCTGTGTTTATTACTGTATGCATATTACTGTAATGTGTTTTATAAGTACTTATGTGTTAAGTAAGTTTTACAGAAGATCAAAGGAAGACAGGTATACTGAATGTATTGAGAAGTGTGTAATTTCCCTACTTCTCATAGATTTTGTATTTCATTTCCTTTGTTAGCTGTTGTCTGCTCTTTGGAGACAGCTCTGGTTGATATCAAGCTGAGGTTGTAAATCTAGATCTTGATTGAAAGAATGTGTTAATCTCCATGAGCCCATTTTACGACCCACCCTTCCTGTGAGTTTGTTTTTCTGGTCACTTTCAGATTTGACCCACAGCTTATGAGATGTTAGGACTTAAAGTGAACTTACATGGGGGAAGAGGTGTAAGCTTTTATGGGGCGTCATAAAATCACTCGTATGGTACAGTGAACATTCTCCTGGAGAACTTATCTTCATCTTAGGTTTACGACTGACAAAAGGGGACCCCCTGCTATTTCCTCTCTAAGGTTTAACCATTACCAAATAAGGTAAACTAAATATCAGTTGAGCTGACCCTATTGGTGCAGAGTTAGGGAAGGACATGATTTTATGGGATCTCAAGATAGGATAAAAGGTGTTTACAAGAATGGCATATTGTTCTCTGGCTGTGAGGCCAGGCAACCACAGAAGCTTCTGTTTGTGTGACTCAGAATTTGTTTCTTTACTGTTAGAATAAATTGTAATTTTGAGACCAGATATTGTCCACTTCTTCTTAATCAAAGAACCGGGGAAGATGAACGAAAGGATCCAGAAGATTTTTTATGTCCATAACAGTGTCTGTGTGTTGTACAGGCCATCATTGACCAGGAGTGTGTGATGACCATGAAAAACTACAACACAAACAAGGGGGGCTGTGAGTTTCCCCTGAGCGACAACAGCGAAGAAGAGGAGACAGAGGAGTGACACACACACACACACAGACACACACACACACAAACAGCCTGATGTCCTCTGGTCTCTCTGAGCTGAAGCTGAGTTAGCCCATCAAACACTAGCATGCTGCTAACGGCTGCTGATTGGTCAGTTCAGATCAGGACTGATGGGGACAGGAGCTCCTCCCTCCATGGGGACAGGAGGTCCTCCCTCCATGGGGACAGGACGTCCTCCCTCCATGGGGACAGGAGGTCCTCCCTCCATGGCAGCTGGAGTCCTCACATATATGTCTCTATAGGGGCTCTGCTGCTGCTGCTGGATGATGAGTGCAATCAGAGCAGAGGATGCTGGGAAGTGGCTCGTGGTGACGTCACTGATAGTTATAGAACGAGATGTTATTTTTTTATTGATCTGAGAAGAAGTAAAAAAACTAAAAGTGGAACTTTATCTGCAGAAAACACGATGGAAACCAACGTCTTTGAGCAGCATAGCGCCCCCTGCGGGACAGGAGGTGTTCAGATGTTAAGCTGCAGCTTCATTCTTCATCCAATCAGGAAGTGAGCATGTTAAGTTTCACACAATGTTTAAAATGATCCAGTGACTGTTTCCAGTGGATTATAAATCAGCTGTTTCACCGTGAGCTGGATGTACCGATGGTTTCGGGCTTGTCGCTCGACAGATCTGATCCTTGTGAACGTTTCCTGCAGAGAGCATGACGGACCGCGCCCTGAGCGCGCTCCCGTGCACTCTTTTTTTTTTTAACTCAGTCGGCGGGAGCGCGCTCGCGGCGCCGGGCTTGGCGTTCACGCTCTGCGTGCGCTGTGCGTATTGGATGGAAGAGCTGCCACTGATCTGTGGCGCGAGCTGCTCTAGCACGAGGGAGTTTACATTTTGGACCGGGACAGCCGGGGGGGCGGGGTCGTACAGAGGCTAAGTATGAACGCTGCCCCGCCCGCCCAAACGGTTTAGACCGAGGCGGAAATCAAATACACGTAAAATGCGCCTGTCCATTCAGAGGCAGGGGCAAGTGTCCTGTCTGCTGATTGGCTGTGTCAGCTGCACGTCAAACAGCGCCCCTTCACTGGTTGGTTGGCTGGGGCTTCCCGCCGCCCACCGGTGTCTTATATAAAATTAATCCACAATCGTCCATCTTTTTCGGTTCCCTGTGGCCCAGCGTGTCCCGTCGCCGGAAAGCTCTCCAGACCGCAGAAATGAGCAAACCCAGAGTCTTCTTCGACGTCACCGCCGACGGCAAAAACATCGGCCGGGTCGTGATGGAGGTAAAGAGGGCAGGGTGTGCGGGGCCGCGGGCCGTTCGTTTCTGGGTAGCCGGGGTAAGGCGGGGGTCGGTGTGGCTCCCAGTCTGTCTTGCGAGGTTCTGTGCACGTGTCTGCGGCCTCCGGCCGGCGCTCTGCGGCTCGTTTGCCCGGTGACCCTGTTTCAGGTGAACCTTGGCGCAGTTCTCCCCGTTTACACCGCGGGCAGAGCTCCAGGCGGGCGGAGCTTCAGAGCAGGCCCGCGGCCCGTGTGTTCTACTGACCGGGGAGAAATCCCCGCGGGCTAACAGCGCAGCTAATGCTAACGGAGCGTGAGGGGCGCGCGCATGTTCTTTTGTTGTAGCGGCGCGAGGTCCCACTGCGGACCCGGAAGCCGCCATCAACGGGGCCGTCGCAGCCCGCGTGAGGCGGCCTGTGATGTAGTCCGGATGTTTGTGTTCATATTCGAAGTCACACAAACGTTTTGTGTTGCAGGCGCCGTTTAGCATGTTAGCCTCTGAAGCTAGCGCGCAGCATTTCCGGAGCGATCCACGCTGCTGGCGCCGTGCCGGGGGGAGGGGCGGGGCGGGGCCGTGTCTGCGTGCTGAAATGCGGATGTAGGAAATGGCGGCCTCTGCAGCAGACCCGCAGCGTGACGTTACGTAACTCTGCAATGAGATAATAAGGCGCCTTTGTTCAGAGGGCTTGAGTCCACTGCAGGCCAACGGGAATTATGATGTTAGCAGCTTAAGTCAGTCTGTACACAGTGTGTGTGTGTGTGTCTGTGTGTGTGTCTGTGTGGCTCAGTGCAGCAGGAATACTGCACTGGGGAGACCATGCTTGACATGTGGCCTGCAGGCCTGCGGTGAGCTTTCAGCTGGATGTGACTTGCTGTCTGTGTTTGTAGCTCCGTGCCGACGTCGTCCCCAAGACTGCTGAGAACTTCCGCGCCCTCTGCACTGGTGAGAAGGGCTTTGGCTACAAGGGCTCCACCTTCCACCGCGTCATCCCCCAGTTTATGTGTCAGGTGAGCGGATCAGACACATTGATCAGGGACGGATGGTTCATTCTGCAGCTGCATTACGAACGTTTGTGTTTCTGCACTTGCAGGGTGGTGACTTCACCAACCACAATGGAACCGGGGGAAAGTCCATCTACGGCAACAAGTTTGCTGATGAGAACTTCACACTAAAGCACACTGGCCCAGGCATCTTGTCCATGGCCAACGCCGGACCGAACACCAACGGCTCCCAGTTCTTCATCTGCACAGAAAAGACGACTTGGTATGCACAAACTCACGTTTGATCAGTGTAGCTGTGCGATACGTTGACACATGAGGCTGACGGCTGTGCTTCTCCCTGCAGGCTGGATGGGAAGCATGTGGTGTTTGGCAGTGTGGTGGAGGGGATGGACGTGGTGAGAGCCATGGAGAGCCGTGGCAGCCAAGGTGGCAAAACAAGTGCCAAGCTGGCCATTGCCGACTGTGGGCAGCTCTGAGCTCCAGCACGTAGCCCCTCCTGCTTGCCCTGTAACCATGCCCCTCCATTTAGGCTCCGCCCATCTACTGTTGAACATTCCTATTGATGGAGTTTCAGCCCCTTTTTTATTCTGTTGCTGCATTTGTGACTTTGCCTTTAAAGTTTCTTTTGCGTTAACATTTTTCCACAAAGCCCCGACGGTTTTTGTTAAGTGAAAAAAAAAATGAAATAAAAGATGCCTTGAACTGAAACGTCTGCTGTGATGTTCCTCACTGATGCTGGACCCAGACCTCTTCAGAATGAGGTCCTGCTCATTCTGAATTCTGTGAGCTTGAAAGGGCGTTTAATAACCAGAAACATTCAAGTTTGACTTCATGTCAATAAATAATGCAAATTAAAAAAAATAAATGCAAACTTGATTTTAAATGTTTTATTTTGAAAAATACTGGTTCATGTTCTGTTTCACACCGAATGATTGAAAGGATGTTATAGATGAGTCGGGACCCTTCAACGTGGATCAGCAGCTCCTCTCCGCCGTCCTCCTCTTCTTCCCAGACTGCCGTGTTTTCCTCAGACACACCCCCTGGCTCCGGGTTTTGCCGAGCTCGGTCCGGCTCACAGCTGTGCAGGTCAGGCCCGCCTCGCAGTCGCAGCGTCCCAAGTTCCTTCTCATCTTGGAGGGGCCTCGAAGCAGACAGGCCCCGCCCTCCCCCGGGATCCTCTGACACCGCTTACTGGTCAGGTAGCGCACGCAGCACAGGCCCGTCGCACAGTCGCCTGACCGCACGCAGCTGGACATCTCAGGAGCTGAAACAGACCGGTGTGCCCACATTATGTCTCTGCCCCTTTAAGAGACCCACTGTCTGATGACATCACAGGCTCTGACACCAAATCAGCTGATCAGGCTAATGGCTAGTTAGAACAAGCTAGTGCTGCATTCCTTTCAGGTCACAGCAGGGAGTGACATCACACCTGAGCCTGTGTGTGACATCACCATCACACCGCAGTGCATTCTGGGAGTGGTAGTTGACATTCACTCACCTTTAGTCCTGTTGAAGCTGTTGGCCTCTCGCTCTTGGGGCGGCGCTCTGTCAAAGTGGGGCGGTCTCCTCTGAGCGTGGTTCCTGCACCCCCCCTCCTGATTGATCGATAAATGATACAAAGCACAAACCGCTGATAAGTCACTGATCAGATGCAGCAGCATGGATCTGACTGCAGCTCACTGATAGGCCACAGCTGGCGCTATCGATCACTGCAGCTCTGATACCAGTGAAAGGAGAAATGAGCCAATGGCTGACCAGCGGAGGGCAGTCAGGTGCAGCACATGTCACCCGGCGACGAGAGTTGGAGTTCCCTGTCTGGTCGTCATGGAAACGATCCTGTTGGAGATCAGAGTGTTCCGGTCAGAGGGAAACCAGCCACATTCCTCTGCATCGTCTGCACATGCTCAGTACCGTTTTCCCTACAGTGTCGGCCATCTTTGATCCATTCCCCTACACCCAACATTTCAGAACTCAATGACAGAGCAATAGTTATGGACCCTCTCAACCCCAACCCCGTCTGGCTGCAGGTGCCGGACATTAAAGTGGAGAACGTCTCCCAGTGTGTGTCCTGCATTTCCATGTTTTTATGGTGCAAATCTCTGAAGTTCAAAGTTCCTGACATACAAACAACCCTGCTGCTGGGACGGACTGTCTGTCTGTGTTTCCTGGACAGTCCTTGCAGATGTTTGTTACCTGAGAGAGGGCCTCCTCTATGAAGAACGCCTGCCCCTCAGTCAGCCCATCACACAGCAGTGCTGCCAGGTAAACAATGATGTGATCTGTTCAGGTGAAGTAGACACACTCACCGGCCGCTCAGAGCTCCGCAGCACCTCTTTGGATGACCGGATGGTGTTTGAGTCCAAAGCCAGACCACAGACCAGAGACACACTCAGGACGCTGCGCCACACCCACATGCTCTGCTGATTGGTCACCGATCGGTCTGCTAAGGAGGAGTCCTCTCTCAGACTGCAGCTCGTGTCCTCGTCTCTGCTCCGAGCTGCTGTGTTGTTTTATACCCTCCCCTCCTCTCTGATCCGTCCACCTCAGCCTCAGAAGTTTGGGAGTTGTGTTTGAAGCCAGAGGCTGCACCGCCCTCACTTCCTTCCTGGACGCCCTGCGGCCTCAGGTGAGGTGGGATGTTTGATATGTGACACCGCAGAGACCACAAAAAGATTAAAACACACCTGGAGACAGGTAGTGTGTCTGTGTGTGTCTGTGTGTGTGTGTGTTTCACTTCATGTGGTCTCATTACAGCTGAACCTGTGTCTCTCAGACGGCGGATGTGTGAGTGTTTACAGGTGATTAAAGCTGATTAACACGCAGACAGGTGATGACATCAAAACAGCAAGACTCAAATCAAAGACAAATCTAACACACACACACACAGGAGACACCAGAGAACCAATCACAAGCAGGAACAAAGAGGACGTCTCTGGCCTCATCCTCCCTTAGTGTCCAGCCTTGCTGGAGCAGCAGCTGTCATGGCCGACAGTCACTGCCCCAGTGTGTCGACCTAGATGGCAGCAAGTTAGGATCCGTATCCTGACGCAGTGACGGATCCACAGGTAGACAACCTGGGCAGAGACACCCCTAAATCCTGGAGGGCTGGTCCGGTGTTTCCATCACAGAAACTGTCCCGCAGCGTCAGCAGGAATCACCATGTCAACAAGTCCGTTTGAAGTGTATTGGGTCAGGGTGGGGTTGGGGTGGGGGTTGTATTGAAGTAGACAACTGAGTGACCGACAACCTTCAACCCCACACTGCACGCTCTGTAACCTTGTGGGCACAAACTGCTACTGCAGAGCAGCATCACTGCTAACGGGCTGCTACTTCCTGTGACAAGGGAAACGCCCCCAGTAATCAACTTCCTGTGAGGAAGTAAAAGCCAGAAAATATGTCAGTGGAACCAGCAGGTGGCTGGATGATGAAGAGGAGGAAGACAGGTGACTCATATCTGTCCAAACGTGTGTGTGTGTGTGTGTGTGTGTGCGTGTGTGTGTGCAGATGTGTGTGTGTGATAAGCTCTGCAGGCTGCAGGTTGTTCCAGGGCTGCTTCAATAAAGGACAGCAGATGCTCACAATTACTGACACACACATCTGAACTTCTGCTTTTGTGAGGACCCTCACATACACAAACACACTCAGGTCCTCATAAAGATAGGTGAACACACAGGTCAGAGGGTGTGTCATTTGTTGGTGTGTAAATGTGTGTGTGTGATTCCATATTGTCTGTTTTTATCACTATCAGAATAAAACACACACACACAGGTCAGAGCAGCAGCGCTCAGCCAGCAGCCGGAGGACCAACAGCCGCTCTGCAGGTTGGTTTCCTTCTATCACATATATGTGTTCTGTATTATATGTATTATATAAGTATATTATAATATAGTATATTATATAAGTATTATATGTATTATATAGGTATTATATGTATTATATAGGTATTATATGTATTTGACTCAGATCAACATACATGCTAATGTTTATGACTTCAGTGTCTTTCGACTCCTTTCTTTTTTCTGTTGTTGACTAATGAGGTGATCATAGATGAGTATTGATTAGGTATGTGTGTGTTTATTGGTCGTATTTGGTCTGTATTGTCGAGGTTCTGCAGTTTTCTCTATGGCATCAAACAAAAGAAGCAAAATGTCATTTCTGACAGAGGGGCGGGGTGAAGCAAAGCTACACATGCTGTCGCTGCATATTGGACTTTTATTTGTAGTTTTTCACTCCTGCAGCAGAGTCGGACCTGTGGGTCAGGCAGAGACTCTCTTAGTGTTGGTCATTTGAAACTGAGTCCACCATGGCTTCGTGGAATAAAGAGGTTTGATGAAATATTTGCAGCTCAGATATTCAACAAGTTCAGAGTTTTACCAGGCTTGTGGTGGTTTGGGGGTTCAGACAGTGAACCTGGACTGGACCTGGATCTGTGTGTGTGGGGGCTCACTGATGTGCTTCAACAGATCACTGCAGACTAATACATGATGATAGCAGCTGGTTATACATCAGCTGTGATATTGTCTGCAGCTGACTTCTGTCTGAATAACTGAGTTCTTCCACACACACACACACGTCTGGCTGCAGACAGGATGGAGCTGCTTGTGTAGACCAATGAGAACACACTGACTGATCATGTGACCGCAGGGAGAAACATGATGTCTGTTCAGCTTTAAATTCATTTCAGATCAAACATTTTACACTGCAGTACTGTGACTGGCCACTAGGACACTGCATCCTCCACAGCGTCGATGCATCATGTGACCCTGTGGAAGCACCATTAAGCTGTCATGTGACCCTGTGTGTGGTTTCAGACATGGCGTGGCTTCCTCAGAGTCGAGGCTCTCCCAAACTCGTCCTGGTGGTGGTGTGTGTCGCTCTGTTGCTCGACAACATGCTGCTCACTGTGGTTGGTGAGTACACACACACACAGACACACACAGACACACTGTGCCCTCCTGACCATGAACTTCAAGTTACCCTCCCCTCTCAGCTGAAATCATCTTCTCCTGTCCTCACACACACACACCTGTTCATCCGCCCACCTCCTCCTTCTGCTAGCGTCACAGCCAGTAGAACTTGAGGTCGCTGACAGTAAGCTGTGGGTTCTCCTTAGAACCTGATGTTCTTTGACGGAGTGATGATGTGAGTCAATCTCCCCCCTGCAGTGCCCATTATCCCGACATTTCTCTACGCCATGGAGCACCCCAGCCCCCAGCCGCCGCACACTGCCCCGCCCTCGCCGCTTGCTCTGGGCCTTGGCGTCTCACAGCTCCCCTCCTCCAGCCACAGTTCTCCTCCCCCCACACTCTCCCCCCTGACCTCCCTGTTTGACAACAGCACCTACAGCCTGCAGGAGGACCGCACTGGACCCTCCAACCTGTCAGACCAGATAGCTCCGTCCACCGGCCTGCCTATCAATCAGACCACCAACACTACGGTAGGAGAACCGATCAATAATCAGTAGTCATCATCGTCAGCACTGATCAGTAGTCTGTCTCCTCTTGTGTCCGTCCTGCAGGAGTCCACCTGCCTCGAGGACAGCATGTTTCTGGAGGAGGAAAATGTCCGCGTTGGTTTGTTGTTTGCGTCTAAAGCTCTTATCCAGCTGTTGGTCAACCCATTCGTTGGTCCGCTCACTAACAGGTCAGCTCTCCGTCTATCGATACCTCAGATATGTTTGATCGCTCAATACTTCAAGTCTTTCTGTCTCTGCAGGATCGGCTATCATGTCCCCATGTTTGCTGGGTTCATCATCATGTTTGTGTCGACTATCAGTAAGAGTGTTCACGCACAAACATCACAGCAGTCTGTCATCTCTATACAACCCTGATTCTGTGTGTGTGTGTCAGTGTTTGCATTTTCAGGGACATATGCTCTGCTGTTCTTTGCTCGCTCTCTGCAGGGAATCGGCTCCTCCTTCTCCTCTGTGGCAGGTCAAACACGTTTTTACACCACTTTACACCATTTACAGCACTTTACACTATTTTACAGCACTTTACACTATTTTACATTTCACGTCATTTACTGCACTTTACAATCCTTGTGTAGGTTTGGGAATGTTGGCCAGTGTGTACACAGATGATGAAGAGAGAGGCATTGCAATGGGTGTTGCACTGGGAGGCCTGGCTTTGGGAGTCCTAAGTGAGACACACACACACACACACTACAAGGCCCTCTGTCTTGATACTGTCACATCTGCACCTTATGTATGTGTGTGTGTGTGTGTGTGTGTGTGTGTGTGTGTGTGTGTGTGTGTGTGTGTGTGTGTGTGTGTGTTATTTAGTTGGAGCACCATTCGGCAGTGTAATGTACGACTTTGTAGGGAAGAGCGCCCCCTTCCTGGTTTTGGCCTTCCTGGCTGTGTTTGATGGAGGTAAACTATCAAAGCTGCAGTGCTGCCCCCTTCTGATTGCTGTGTGTCTGAACTGCAGTGTCTGTGTTTGTTTGTTGCAGCGTTGCAACTGTGTATCCTGCAGCCATCAAAGATCTCTCCTGGGGTGAGTATGTCCACACACACACACACACACACACACACACACACACTGAGCTCGGCTCAGCTCTGTTGGTCTCTGTGTTTCAGAGTGTGGAGGGGACCCCTTTACTCACCCTATTAAAGGATCCATACATCCTCGTCAGTGCAGGTAAGAGGCCTGTGCGCTCTGATGAATGTTCAGGTGCATGTTCAGGTGTATATTCAGGTGCATGTTCAGGTGCATCTTCAGGTGCATGTTCAGGTGCATCTTCAGGTGCATGTTCAGGTGCATGTTCAGGTGCATGTTCAGGTGCATCTTCAGGTGTATCTTCAGGTGTATCTTCAGGTGCATGTTAAGGTGTATCTTCAGGTGCATGTTCAGGTGCATGTTCAGGTGCATGTTCAGGTGTATCTTCAGGTGCATGTTCAGGTGCATGTTCAGGTGCATGTTCAGGTGTATCTTCAGGTGTATCTTCAGGTGTATCTTCAGGTGCATGTTCAGGTGCATCTTCAGGTGCATGTTAAGGTGTATCTTCAGGTGCATGTTCAGGTGCATGTTCAGGTGTATCTTCAGGTGTATCTTCAGGTGCATGTTCAGGTGTATCTTCAGGTGTATCTTCAGGTGTATCTTCAGGTGCATGTTCAGGTGCATCTTCAGGTGCATGTTCAGGTGCATCTTCAGGTGCATGTTCAGGTGCATCTTCAGGTGCATGTTCAGGTGCATCTTCAGGTGTATCTTCAGGTGCATGTTCAGGTGCATCTTCAGGTGCATGTTAAGGTGTATCTTCAGGTGCATGTTCAGGTGCATGTTCAGGTGTATCTTCAGGTGTATCTTCAGGTGTATCTTCAGGTGCATGTTCAGGTGCATCTTCAGGTGTATCTTCAGGTGTATCTTCAGGTGCATCTTCAGGTGTATCTTCAGGTGTATCTTCAGGTGTATGTTCAGGTGTATCTTCAGGTGCATGTTAACATAAATGCGTCCTCTGTCTCTGCAGGCTCGCTGTGCTTTGCTAACATGGGCGTGGCCATCTTGGAGCCGACCCTGCCCATCTGGATGATGCAGACGATGTGCTCCCCAAAATGGCAGCTTGGTACGGTCCAACATGCTGTGTTTGTTTGTGTGCGTGTGTTTAACACAAGCATGTTGTGTTGCAGGTATGGCCTTCCTCCCTGCCAGCGTGTCCTACCTAATAGGAACAAACCTGTTTGGAATTCTGGCAAATAAAATGGGACGGTCAGTGTGTGTGTGTGTGTGTGTCTGTGTCACGTGCTGTAGATAAGATGAAGAATCAACCACATTTGATCAGGAAAGTGTTAATAAATCAGCTGTTTGTCTGCAGGTGGCTCTGCTCCATGTTGGGGATGTTCATCGTGGGCATCAGTCTGCTGTGTGTAAGTCCTGCTGTGTAGCTCACCTTCAGCTGGCTCCTCTCTCTCCTTCATCCTCTCTGTCCTTCATCCTCTCTGTCCTTCATCCTCTCTGTCCTTCATCCTCTCTGTCCTGTCTCCCTCTTCTCCTCTCTCTGTCCTTCATCCTCTCTATCCTGTCTCCCTCTTCTTCTCCTCTCTCTCCTTCATCCTCTCTGTCCTGTCTCCCTCTTCTTCTCCTCTCTCTCTGTCCTTCATCCTCTCTGTCCTGTCTCCCTCTTCTTCTCCTCTCTCTCTCTCCTTCATCCTCTCTGTCCTGTCTCCCTCTTCTTCTCCTCTCTCTCTGTCCTTCATCCTCTCTGTCCTGTCTCCCTCTTCTTCTCCTCTCTCTCCTTCATCCTCTCTGTCCTGTCTCCCTCTTCTCCTCTCTCTCTCCTTCATCCTCTCTGTCCTGTCTCCCTCTTCTCCTCTCTCTCTCTCCTTCATCCTCTCTGTCCTGTCTCCCTCTTCTTCTCCTCTCTGTCCTTCATCCTCTCTGTCCTGTCTCCCTCTTCTTCTCCTCTCTCTCCTTCATCCTCTCTGTCCTGTCTCCCTCTTCTTCTCCTCTCTCTCTCTCCTTCATCCTCTCTGTCCTGTCTCCCTCTTCTCCTTTCTCTCTCCTTCATCCTCTCTGTCCTGTCTCCCTCTTCCTCCTCCTCTCTTCCTCTTCTCCTCCTCCTTTATGGACCAGCATCAGGAGGGTCCCCCTTGTGGGCCGGGTGCTGCTCCTCCTCTCTCTTTGAAGTGCTTGCTCAGCACCTACACTGTAACACGTGCTGTTAAATGAAAGCTGAATGGATCACTGTGTGTATTTCAGGTTCCTTTTGCCACCAGTATCTACGGTCTGATTGGACCAAACGGAGGGCTGGGCTTTGCGATAGGTGACATGTTACTTCCTGTTCCTAACGTCCCATCATGTGACCTGTGTAGCGTCATTCTAACCGGCTCTGGCCTGCCTCAGGTATGGTCGACTCCTCCATGATGGCCATCATGGGATACCTGGTTGACATCCGCCACGCCTCGGTGTATGGCAGCGTCTACGCCATCGCTGACGTGGCTCTTTGCATGGGCTTGCCATTGGTAACACGCCGACGCACAGACACACACATACCGACAGACACAGGAAGTGATGAGTCTTCCTGTTGTTCCAGGGCCATCCACAGGGGGCGTGCTGGTCCAGGCTGTGGGCTTTCCCTGTCTCATGGTGTTCATCGGGGTCATCAACATCTTGTATGCGCCCTTCTGCTTTCTGTTACGTAACCCAGCTGTCCGCGAGGAGAATATGGTAAATATTGATCTGACAGCGTGACTGATCAGCTGCTGTAACCATGGCAACCATTCACATCAGTAGAAAGCCTGCGGATCAGCAAGTCTCTGAATTGTTTGACGATGGCTTCCTGGTTGAGGCACTTTTATCTAGTTCTACGTCCCCACGATCTGTGCAGGGAAATATTTCAGACATGATGCATTCAGGAACCATTCAGTCTCTGGGAAATCCAAAGATCAGCTAAATGTGCTGGTTTCAGATGCCAGGAGGTTCAAGTCAGACACACACTGAGACAGCAGGTCTCAACACATCAGCAGGATGGATGGTGTGTGTGTGTGTGTGTGTGTGTGTGCAGTCATTACACTATGATTAGACTGTTTACACATCAGAGGGCGCCGCCTTCAAAGCTGCAGAGGAAACCTTTCTGTGAATAAACTGTCAATTACACACAGATTAAAGACACACAGCAGCTTTATTAACCATGCTGTGTGTGTGTCTGTGTGTGTGTGTCTGTGTCTGTGTGTGTGTGTGTGTGTGTGTGTGTGTGTGTGTGTGTGTCTGTGTGTGTGTGTGTGTGTGTGTTATACAGGCCATCATTGACCAGGAGTGTGTGATGACCATGAAAAACTACAACACAAACAAGGGGGGCTGTGAGTTTACCCTGAGCGACAACAGCGAAGAAGAGGAGACAGAGGAGTGACACACACACAGACACACACACACACACAGACACACACACACACACACACACACACAGACACACACAGACACACACACAGACACACACACAAACACACACACACACACACAGAGACACACACACACACACACACACAGACACACACAGACACACACACAAACACACAGACACACACAGACACACATACACAGACACACAGACACACACACAGACACACAGACACACACACAAACACACACACACACACAGACACACACAGACACACACACACACAAACACACAGACACACACAGACACACATACACAGACACACAGACACACACAGACACACAGACACACACACAAACACACACACACACACAGACACACACACAAACACACAGACACACACACACAGACACACAGACACACACACAGACACACACACAGACACACACACACAGACACACACACACAGACAGACACAGACACACACACAGAGACACACACACAGACACACACACAGACACACACACACAGACAGACACAGACACACACACAGAGACACACACACAGACACACACACACCGTTGTTGTGGTCCCTGTACTCAGAGCAGACTCTGACTAGAAGCCATCTTGTTTCATGGATGTTAGCTGGTTCCTGTAAAGCTGTGTGATTAGCCCCGCCTCCTGTTTGGCCACGCCCACCTCTGTAGTCACTATCACCATGAATCAGAGAACAGCAGGCGCATGACTGGACGGACCTGCTGTCAATCACAGGCTGCTGCCCTGTCATCCACTTTCTGTTTGACGGTTCATGGCTTCATTATTTTAAACTTAAATGATTATGAAATGGTCGAGTAGCCCTGTGTGTATGTTGATGACATCACAGGAACATTAAAAACACACAAACTGCTTCAAAGCGTGTCCTTTAAATCTGAGCAAACACATTTACATCTGTGTGTGTGTGTCTTTGTGTGTCTGTGATGTGGTTGTGTGTGTGTGTGTGTTTGTGCGTCCTGTGTATCTCTGTGTGGTTGTGTGTGTGTGGTTGTGTGTGTGTGTCTCTGTGCGTCCTGTGTATCTCTGTGTGTCTGTGTGTCTTTGTGTGGTTGTGTGTACACAGGGCAGGTTTACACTGGGTCCTGTGAGTCTGAACTGAGGAATCAGTCTAAACACTCAGAGTCCTCTGATCTGTCCAACATGTGAGGACAGGTCCTCTGTCCCCTGATGTCTCTTTCATATCATGTTGTTGATGAAGAGTCTCAGTCATCAGGTCATCTTCACTCAAAGGGTGGAGCATCTGGACTTGTGGGGTCGTGTTGGAGACGCTGCCCTGCTCTCCATCAGCTCCATCAGCTCCATCAGCTCTTGGGTGGGAAACATGGTTTCTACCAGAGACACCAGCACCGCTGGTTCTCCCTCTGTGGATGGACTGAGGACAGACTGACTCACTGCTCCATCTAGTGGTTGATAGTGGTATAATGGATAATGACGTTTGTTCCTCTCTCTCCTTCATCCTCTCTGTCCTGTCTCCCTCTTCTTCTCCTCTCTCTCTCCTTCATCCTCTCTGTCCTGTCTCCCCTCTTCTCCTCCTCTCTCTCCTTCTGTCCTCTCTGTCCTGTCTCCCTCTTCTTCTCCTCTCTCTCTCCTTCATCCTCTCTGTCCTGTCTCCCTCTTCTTCTCCTCTCTCTCCTTCATCCTCTCTGTCCTGTCTCCCTCTTCTTCTCCTCTCTCTCTCCTTCATCCTCTCTGTCCTGTCTCCCTCTTCTTCTCCTCCTCTCTCTCCTTCATCCTCTCTGTCCTGTCTCCCTCTTCTTCTCCTCTCTCTCCTTCATCCTCTCTGTCCTGTCTCCCTCTTCTCCCCTCTCTCTCTCTCTCCTTCATCCTCTCTGTCCTGTCTCCCTCTTCTTCTCCTCTCTCTCCTTCATCCTCTCTGTCCTGTCTCCCTCTTCTTCTCCTCTCTCTCTCCTTCATCCTCTCTGTCCTGTCTCCCTCTTCTTCTCCTCTCTCTCCTTCATCCTCTCTGTCCTGTCTCCCTCTTCTTCTCCTCTCTCTCCTTCATCCTCTCTGTCCTGTCTCCCTCTTCTTCTCCTCTCTCTCCTTCATCCTCTCTGTCCTGTCTCCCTCTTCTCCCCTCTCTCTCTCTCTCCTTCATCCTCTCTGTCCTGTCTCCCTCTTCTTCTCCTCTCTCTCCTTCATCCTCTCTGTCCTGTCTCCCTCTCTTCTTCTCCTCTCTCTCTCCTTCATCCTCTCTGTCCTGTCTCCCTCTTCTTCTCCTCTCTCTCCTTCATCCTCTCTGTCCTGTCTCCCTCTTCTTCTCCTCTCTCTCCTTCATCCTCTCTGTCCTGTCTCCCTCTTCTTCTCTTCTTCCTTAAGTAGTCAGGTCCTGCTCAAGGTTTCTTCCTCTTAAAGGGAGTCTTCCTTGCCACAGTGCTCTTAGGGGGTTCAGGCTCTGAGTTTCTGTGAAGCGCTTTGAGACAATTTCTGATTGTATACACTTATAACACTTACAAAAGATAAACACGTGTAGATATTAATAAGATGAGATAATCCTTTATTAGTCCCCCACAGGGGAAATTCACAATATCATAAATATACATATAAATATATATATATATATATATAAACACACACTGAAGGAGCAGACAGGCTTCCAGAACAGGCGGCGTGTCGCTCCTGGTTCGGAGCCTTTAAATGTCTTCATGTGTGTGTGTGTGTATTTATATGTATATTTATATATAAACACACACACATATATATATATATGTACATATATGTGTGTGTGTGTGTGTGATGAAGATATTTAAAGGCTCCGAACCAGGAGAGACACGCCGCCTGTTCTGGAAGCCCGTCTGCTCCATCAGGATTCAACCTGTTTAACGGAACTTTTGACGCGGACCTTGTTCCCAGCCGGAAGTCATCCCCGGCGCACCGTCCGTCCCTGTGAGCGGTCCGCGGGGTCTGCTACGCTGCGAGAGTTTCAGGTTGGTGGTTTCCATAATAAATAACCGTATTGATGAGGATCGACCTGTGCTGATCGATCACTCTGCACCCACACACACACACGCGGGTCAAACACATCAGAACGACGTCATCATTGAACCTTTCGGTGAAACACGTTGTTCGTTGTGGTTGACGTCATCTGCATGTGAAATGTGTTTCAGAATAAAAGCCGCTGCTTATCATTAGTTCACCAGATTATTAGCACAGTTTTTAATAAACTGTGAAGGTGACGTCATGAAACGCTCGCTTCCGGTTTGGTCTCCTTAGGATGGAGCTCTCTGCTTTACTACAAGACCTTCATCTCTCCTCAGAGGAGCCCCGCCCCCCTCTCCCTCTTCCTCCAATCACAGAGCTCCTGTCTCGGCTGCAGGAGAAGTTGACTTCTGACGAAGCCTTTGGAAGCAGCACCCTGATTGGTCGCGTGGAGCGGCTCTTCCGAACTGCAGATCCTAACTGGTTGTTTTCAGCCGATCAGAGGGAGGATGGGTGGGCGGAGCTTCAGGCGCTGTACGGGTCTGTGATCAGGGCTCTGATTGGCTGCGCGGCTCTGCCGCTCCGTGACGATGACTGCATCCCTCTGACGCCTGCAGCGTACCTGGACGTCCCGGCTCGAGCCGCAGCGGTGAGCGCCGCCCTCATGGCGCTGCTGGAAACTCTGGGCAACTGGGAGAAAAGGGGCGGAGTTACAGGAGATCTGGCAGGTCTGCCGCTCACTGTGGCTCCACCCCTCTGCGTGTTTACTGTCACTCATTTCCAGGTTAGTCTGCGGTGTCCAATCAGCACCCAGTCACGTGTCACATGACTGTAGTCTGGTGATGTCGTTCTCTTTGGTTGTCAGGTTCAGGCTTGGACCAGCACCGCCTCCACAGCGGCTGCACGCCACCTGCACGAGGCGCTGCTGAGGGCAGGAAGCTGGAGGGACTCCGCCCACCTCCTGATAGGGGAGGAGGGGGGACGCAAAGGAATTCTGGGGGAAGTCCTGGACATCCTGCAGCCTCAGCTGTCCAAGTGAGCTGTGAAGAGACACGAGGGGGAGGAGGGGGGTATCCATCAGGTTTACTGAGGGTGTGTGTGTGTGTGTGTGTGTGTGTGTGTGTGTGTACATTGCAGGGACTCTTGGTGGCGCTGTGACGCTGTGAAGCTGGTCTTTGCATGGACTCTCCTGCAGGTCAGTTTGACCTTTGACCTTCATTCAGCCATAATTAAGTCTCCATGGCAACAGCTTGTCCATACATCACACAGGTGATGACAGTGTGTGTGTTTGCCACAGGTGACCCGCCCTGCTCTCTCCCCTCACCTCTCTCGCCTTCTCCCCCCCTCCCTCCTCCTTGTTGACCATCACAGACCAGACAACTGCATGCTGGGAGTTCGCTGTCTGCATCATATTGTTCTAAACACAGTGAGCCCACACACACACACACACACACACTGACTAATTGATGCCTGCAGGATATGTTCATCTGACTGTGTGTGTGTGTGTGTCTGTGTGTGTTCAGCCGGCTGCAGATCTGCGACAGTTCAACAGAGCAGAGGTTCTTTACCAGGCGTTATACAGACACCTGTACACACCTGAGCCTGCTGTCATACAGGTGAGACACACACACACACACACACAGACACACACACACAGTGACAGACACACACACAGACACACAGTGACAGACACACACACACAGACAGAGACAGACACACTCACACACACACAGTGACAGACACACACACACACACACACACAGACAGACAGACACACACACAGACAGAGACAGACACACACACACACAGACAGACACACACTCACACACAGACACACACAGACACACACCCACACACACACACAGACACACAGACAGACACACACACACACACAGACACACACACACACAGACAGACACACACACAGACAGACACACACAGACACACAGACAGACACACACACAGACACACACACAGACACACACACACAGACAGACACACACACACACACAAGCAGACACACACACACAGAAACACACACACCACACACAGACGACACACACACAGACACACACACAGACACACACACAGACACAGACACACAGACACACACACACACACAGACACACACACAGACAGAGACAGACACAGACACACACACACACACACACAGACACCACACACAGACACACACACAGACAGACACACACACACAGACAGACACACACACAGACACACACACAGACACACACAGAGACACACAGACAGACACACACACACACACAGACACACAGACAGACACACACACACACAGACACACAAAGACAGAGACAGACACACACACAGACACACACCACACAGACAGACACACACACAGACACACACACACAGAGACAGACTACACCCAGACAGACACACACACACACAGCAGACAACACACACAGACCCACCCACACACAAGGACATACACACACACAGAGCCAGCACCACACAGACACACACCACAGGACAGCACCACACCTCACCACACAGACACACACACACAGGACAGACACACCACCCCACAGAGACACACTACACATCACACACGACAGACACAACCACCAGACACACCACTACAGACAACACCACACACAACACAGCACATACACAGAACACACACACCACAGACAGCACCCACACACGGATACAGACACACACACACACAGCACAGACACACACAACCGACCAGCACACACACACAGACACCACACACACACAGACAGCACACACTACACACACACACACACATACACACACAGACCACACACACACGACAGACACAGGCACACACAGCAGACACACACATACATACACACACACAAGACACACACCACACACACACAGCAGGACACCACACACCCACAGACAGACACACACACACTACACAGACAGAACACACAGACAGAGCCAGGACACACACACACACACCACAGACACACACACCAATGACAGACACACACACACACACACACAGACAGACACACAGACACACACACACACACACACACACAGACACACACAGACACACACAGACAGACACCACACACACAGACACACACAGACAGACACACACACAGACACACACACAGACAGACACACACACAGACACACACACACACACGACAGACACACACACACAGACAGACACACACAGACAGACAGACACACACACAGACACACACACAGACAGACACACACACACAGAGACACACACACACACACACACAGACAGACACACAGACAGACACACAGACAGACACACTCACACACACAGACACACACAGACAGACACACACACACACAGACAGACACACAGACACACACACACACACAGACAGACACACACACACACACAGACAGACACACACACACAGACAGACACACACAGACACACACACACACACACACAGACACACACACACACAGACAGACACACACACCACAGACAGACACACACACACACACAGACAGACACACACAACAGACAGACACACACACACAGACAGACACACACACAGACAGACACACACAGACACACTCTGTGTTAGCCTGGTAGCTGCAGTGCTGTCCTGTCTTTGTGCAGGTAGTCCTGTCCTGCTTGTTGGACCTGCTGCTGGTCCTGGAGAAGCCCCCCTCCTCCCCCTCCTCTTTTAGGAAGCCCTGTCGTCATGATGATGTGCTGCGTCTGCTCCTGACCCACATGGAGGCGGAGCACAAGGTGGCGCTGCGATGCACCTATGCCACGGCTCTGCCAGCCTTCATAGACAGGTACGTGTGACTTTCATTTGTTAATCTAAACCTTCCGATGGTCCATGAATGCATCTGGTGTGAGAGCGTGCCGCGTGGTCAGTGTCAAGGAAGGTAAGAGTTATGTGGCAGCAGGCTCTCAGGGTGCACTGGTTTTATGTGTGAGCTGCAGGATGGGCGTGGCTGTGTGCAGACACCTGCAGCGGGTGGAGCGGGTGGTGCTGGGATACCTGGAGGTCAGTGATCCACCAGAGGAGAAGACCCGGCTGCAGATCCTGGAGGCCCTGCAGAGAACCATCCGAGTGGCGTGGCCGAGGTCTGAGTGCAAGCAGACGCACACACACATACACACACTCGCAGACACACACATCTGATCTGTGTGTGTGTGCAGGATGCAGTGCCGTGCCCACAGCTTGCTGCGGTGCCTGCTGCGGCTGCTGGTGGACGTGTCTGTGGACTGTGGTCTCTGTGAGCCTCTCAGACAGCAGCTGATGGACCAGTCAGCCATCTGTATCAAACTGCTGGATGCCTGTTGCCATGGCGACATACAGGTGAGTGACAGCCAGCAGCTTCTGGGTCTTTGGGTTGAATGAGCTCTGAATGCTCTGTGTCTGTCAGGCTCTCCTCCAGCAGGTCGACAGCAGCTGCTGCAGCTCACAGGTGCTGGGTTGCATAGCAACAGCGACAACACGGAGGTGACACAACACACAGCTGGAGGTCAAAGGTCACAGAAAGCTCTGTCTCAGAGAGGCGTGTCTGTGTGTGTCTGGAGCTCTTTACAGAGTCCTGCTGAAAGCTAACTAGCCTAGCTCACAGGTATTTGTGTGTTACAGCTGCATTTGTGAGTTTTGTGTTTGATAATAAAAGTTGTTCGCCTTCAGTCGGTCCTCTTGTTGTTTGTGTGTCTGCAGCCGTAAAACAGAGAAGTTATGTCGTGGTCAGAGCAGGGCCGCGTGAGGAGGACCTGGAGCACAAAGATGTTGACTGTGTTACAGCAGCCTGCAGCGGCTGGAGAGGCCTGCTGGCTGTCACAGTAACTGTCAGGGCCAAAATTATCTTTTTATTTTTAGACAAATTATGTTGTATTACGGTCTTAAGCCCCTCCCTCCTTTTCGCCTCCGTAAGGATGAGGGCGGCGACATGCAGGTAGCGAGAATGAAGGTGTTTTAGGAGACAATCAGGCACACCTGAGGGACGCTGGTCAGAGAGGGAAGTGGGACAGTTTTTTGACTGCAAAGGCAGACTGTAGAAAGCGATGTTTTTCTTTTTCTTGGAAAGTTTCGTAATTTAAGTTAATAAACGTTCGAATAAGATTCTGGATCGGCAGCTGCCTTTTGTTTTTCTTTTATTGACCGGCGCAGATGCGGCTCTTATCCGGAGCCGCAACATCAAGTCAAAAAACTCCGCTACAATCAAGACGCCACATACTAGACACACTGGTGGATCGGACCGGTCGTGAGTAAACGAACTTATGAATGAACTGAAGCTACAAGCGGAAAACTGATGTGTGATCGGCATTTGATTAAAATGAATGGAATGTGGCGAAATCAGCTGGACTGCAGCGTGTAAATATATTGCATTAAAGGCTCTCTGCGAACTATAACTAAATTAAAATGGATATCGTAAAAACCGCGGATGAAGCGGAAAAAATGTTAAAAACTCTGAAAGCCTCCCGTAAAGGCAGGCTGGGCGTGTGCACGCGGAAAATGAATGAAGTTAAGACTTTGCTTGTGGACGGTGGAAGTGTTGACGATGTAAACGAATGCCTGAAAGAATTTCATGAAGCTGTTGGTGAATTGAATGCTGTTCATAATTCTGTGCAAACACTCTTATCAGAGGATGAGAAAGAGGAGGATCATGTGGACTGGTATGAACCCAGGATGACTAATTTTGAATACTGGCTAGAAGAGGTTGAGATGTGGAAAAGAGAACAAATTGCACAGTCAAAGATTGAGCCTGAAGACAGCATTTCTAACATCACAAAGAAATCAAGCGGATCTAGAGCTTCATCCTCAGCCTCCTCGGCTTGCAGAAAAGCAGCTGCTGAAAACGCCGCCTTGCTGGCCAAAGCTGCTGCATTAAAGGGCAAACATGACCTGATGTTACAAGAGGCAAAGCTAAGGACAGAGATGGAATTACTGGAGCTCAACGCAGAAATTGCAGCATCGGCTGCCAAAGTAAAATCGCTGCAAAACACTTAAATGGACAGCGAAACTCAAAGGGATGGAATGAATTCATACCTGGAAGCAAATAAACACAAGAACATTGACTTTATGAATCCAGACGTTTCACCTGTGGAATTTCTGAACATGGGTGCAGTGCCTAAAACTCCTCTTCAGAGAACTGTTGAAAACATGCAATTTCCAAACCCTTCCTCAGACCAAACTCATTTTCAGCAGCATGATCGCCCACGTCCAGTGAACGAGCCACCCAAATTAAGTACACAGCATGGTGGATTCATGGTGGATTCAGTCCACAGTTCAGATCAACAGGACAACTCCACTCAAAGACAACAAAATGACATTGCTGAGCTCATTATAATGCAACAAAAACTAGCCACTCTGCCATCGATGGCACAAGCAGCAGCCTGGACAGGCTCTACTTCCTGGAGCAATACACTTCAGGTCAACCCAGACGCCTCGTTCAAAGTTGTCTCTATATGAATCCGCAAAGAGGTTACAGGGAAGCCAAACGATTATTAAAGGAACATTATGGGGACGAAATCAAGATTTCGAATGCCTATTTGGAAAAGGCATTAAATTGGACAGCCATAAAGGCTGACGATGGAAAGGCACTTCATGCATACGCACTTTATTTAAGAGGTTGCTGTAATGCTATGCAGGATTTGCACCACATGGATGAACTTGATATTCCCCCCAATTTAAGATCAATCATATCCAAGCTTCCCTATAAACTGCGCGAAAGATGGCGAGTGACAGCTTATGACGTTCTACAGAGAACCAACAGGAGAGCTAGATTTCAGCACCTCGTAGAATTTATGGAAAGGCATGCAAAAATACTTATGGACCCATTGTTTGGAGACATTCATGACCAACTCCCCAATAAAAGAACAGCTGCAAAGAACCAAACGGTAAATTCAAACACATCCAAGAGCAAAGGAAGCAGCTTTGCTACAATTGTGACTGCTAAGGTGAAAGGTGATGCTCCATCTGCTTCAAACGCCATACGTCAGTACTCCCTCAAACACCGTCCACCAGATGGCAGTCCAGCTTCTTTACTGTGTGCCTTTTGTGAAGGAAAGCACGTGCTGTCCGATTGCTCACAATTCAAGGCTCATTCACACAAGGAAAAGGTGGATTTTCTCAAAAGCCATGGTCACTGTTTTGGATGTTTAACTAAAGGACATTTGAGCAGACACTGCAATCGAAGGCTTACATGTCAAAAATGTAACCGAAATCATCCAACAGTACTGCATATCGACAGCCACTCAGTAGCACCAGCACAGGGTCCCAGGGTTACAGGGTTAAAAACCACCCCCTCTGGAACGAGTGAAACCTCTGTCAATAGCGCCTTGGTTTCAGCTGGAAAATTAACTGGGGCCGGCAAGGACTGTGCACTGGCTATCGTGCCAGTGAGAGTAAAGATTGATAAAGGAGACAAATTTATCTCAACTTATGCATTCCTGGACCCCGGTAGCTCTGCTTCATTCTGCACAGATAACCTGATGAGACAATTGAACCCCAAAGCACGAAGAACAACAGTTATCTTGAAAACTATGGGTCAGAAAAGGCCAGTGAAAAGTTATGAACTCACAGGATTGGAGGTTGGTGATCTGTCAGGCAGCTCTTACCTTAGCCTACCAAAAGTGTATACTCAAAATAAAATACCTGTTTCAAAAGAAAATATACCTACCGCAAAGGACCTGGAAAAATGGCCTTACCTGAGCCATATAAAGCTGAATGAAATCGACGCAGACGTTGAGCTACTTATTGGAGTTGATGTACCTAAAGCTATGGAACCGTGGGACATAATCAACAGTCAAGGAAACGGCCCATATGCAGTGAAAACATGGTTTGGATGGGTAGTAAATGGTCCCCTTAATCCAGATGGTGCTGTGAAGTCTGGACCTGTAGTTACCATGACCAATCGAATAGCCGTGGAGCAGCTAAAGGATCTGCTCGTTCGACAGTATAACCAGGACTTCTCTGAAAATGAATGTGAAGAGAAGAATGAAATGTCAGAAGAGGACAAACGGTTTATGAAAATGATGCAAACTTCAGTTGTCCACTTAAACGGGCACTACCAGCTACCCTTACCTTTCCGCAACGAGAAAACAATTATGCCAGACAATTACAAAATAGCAGAAGAACGTGCCCTAAGCCTTCTAAAGAAGTTTAGGAGAGATGAAGGCTATGCTACAGAATACAGAAACTTCATGGAGGACATGTTGAAGAAAGGTTATGCTGAGAAAGTCCCACCTAATCAGCAAGTCTGCAACGATGGACGAGCATGGTACATACCTCATCACGGTGTTTACCATCGTCAGAAAGGCAAACTCAGGGTTGTTTTTGATTGTGCCTCATCATACAAAGGTGCATCCTTAAACAAGGAACTTCTCCAAGGTCCTGATCTGGCGAATACTCTGATTGGAGTGTTACTCAGATTCCGCCAAGAGCAAATTGCCTTTATGGCAGATATTGAAGCAATGTTCTATCAAGTGCATGTCTGCAGTGAACACAGGGACTTCCTCCGATTCCTGTGGTGGCCAGGTGGAGAAACCAACCAGGCTCTGGAAATATATAGAATGAAGGTCCATCTCTTTGGAGCCGTTTCGTCACCCAGCATTGCCAACTTTGCTCTCAGACAGACAGCGGAGGACAACCACCACCGTGGGGAGGCATCTGAAACTATCCAACGCAACTTCTATGTTGACGATTGCCTGAAGTCAGTGGGCACAGATGACCAAGCAATTAAGCTCATCAAAGACCTGAAGGAAGTTTGTGCTCAAGGAGGCTTTTCACTAACCAAGTGGGCCAGTAACAGTCGCGAGGTCTTGTTGAGCATTCCAGTGCATCAGAAAACCAAAAATCTGTCAGAACTGGACCTGGATAGAGAGAAACTGCCAGTTGAAAGAGCACTCGGGATCCAGTGAAACACAGAGAGCGACGTCTTCACATTTAAAGCTTCCATCAAAGAAAAGTCACTTACCAGGAGAGGCATGCTCTCCATCGTTGGCTCCATCTATGACCCATTAGGATTCCTTGCCCCCCTCATTCTTAAACCCAAACAAATACTTCAAGAGCTGTGCAAATTAAAATGTGGATGGGACGACGCTATTCCTGACAAACTCTCTAAAAGATGGCAGCTGTGGTTGGCAGAGTTGGACCAGCTCATCAGATTTCAAGTAAGCAGATGTGTAAAGCCCAAGAATTTCGGCCCGGTACAGGCTGCAGAGCTTCATCACTTCTGTGATGCTAGCGAAGTGGGTTATGGCACCGTCAGCTATATCAGACTCACAAACGGTGCAGGAGAAGTCCATGTTGCTTTCATACTGGGGAAATCCAGAGTCACTCCGCTCAAGCAAATCACAATCCCCAGATTAGAGCTGGCAGCAGCAACTGTTGCTGTAAAAGTGGACAGGATGCTGAAAAGGGAACTTCAAATACAGCTTGAAGATTCCACCTTCTGGACAGACAGCACCTCTGTGCTCGGATTTATCCATAACAGATCGAAAAGATTCCATACCTTCGTAGCCAATAGACTCTCAGTGATACACAACCTATCCCAAGAGAGACAGTGGAGGCACGTGAGCTCCAACGATAACACGGCCGATGCAGCTTCACGTGGACTACGTATGGAACCCTTTCTAAAATCAAGATGGCTGAAAGGTCCCAAGTATTTGGAACTGCCAAAAACCAATTGGCCAGTAATCCCCAGGAACCTGGGACAAATTCCTCCAGGTGATCCAGAAGTAAAAAACGAAGTATCCGTAAACAGTACGACCATCCGCGATGAAGATCCAACCAGTAAGTTGATTGACTACTATTCCTGCTGGTACAGACTACAGGTAGGGGTTGCATGGATATTGAAAATTAGAGAACTTCTTCTCTTAATAGTGGACAGGAAAAGATCCACAAACCCAGACCAAAATCCCGCTTGAACATCTGCAAAAGACCTGAAAGACAAATACAATCTGCTTAAGTTACCCTGCCCTCAGCATCTGACTGTTGAAGATATGGAACAGGCAGAAAGGTCAATCATCCTCTTCGAGCAGAGACGCTTCTTCTCAGAGGAACTGGCACTCCTTGAAAACAGAAAACCAGTGAAAGCAACCAGCTCAATCTGCCAGCTGGATCCAGTACTGGATGACCATGTGCTGAGGGTGGGAGGACGATTAAGCAAATTAGCGATGCCCATAGACCTGAAACATCCCATCATTTTACCCAAAACCTCTCATGTATCAAAACTAATTTTGCACCACATCCATCAGCAGACTAGGCATTCAGGAAGAAACCATATGCTGTCCCGACTGCAGCAGAGGTTCTGGCTGCCCCATGCCAACTCCACTGCCAGGCGTATTATCAAAAGCTGCGCGTTGGTGCACAGAAGATGGCCGATCTGCCGGAGGACAGGGTATCTCCAGATTTACCCCCCTTTACCCATGTGGGCATTGATTACTTTGGTCCCATAGAAGTGAAGCGGGGCCGGTCATATGTTAAAAGATGGGGAGTCATCTTTACCTGCTTGGTGAGTCGGGCAATACATCTGGAAGTGGCAAACTCACTGGACACTGACTCCTGCATCAATGCACTACGCAGATTTTTGTGCCGCAGAGGAACAGTGTCAACCATTCGCACGGACAACGGAACAAACTTCGTGGGGGCACAGAAAGAGCTGAAGACCGCACTTGCAACACTTAAAAACGCACTATTGAAGGATGGAGTGAAGTGGTTATTTAACCCACCTTTTGGAGCCCATTACGGTGGAGTGTGGGAAAGGTTGATTGGGCCGGTGAAGAGGATTCTCTATTCTGTTCTGAAAGAACAACAACTGGATGATGAGACCCTACAGACAGCACTATGCGAAGCAGAGGCTATAATGAATGACAGACCATTAACGACAGTGTCAAGTGATCCCAATGATCTTGAACCCCTTACCCCAAACCACCTCCTACAACTAAAAAATAAACCAATCATGCCTCCAGGACTCTTTCATAAAAACGACCTGTACTCACGGAGAAGATGGAGACAGGCCCAGTACCTTGCTGATCTCTTCTGGCGAAGGTGGACTAGAGAGTATCTATCATTCCTCCAGAAGAGAGTTAAGTGGCTCCACACCAAACGAAGCCTTTGTCCGAATGACCTCGTCATCATAGTGGACGACGCAGCACCTAGGAGCTCTTGGCTCCTGGGCCGTGTAATAAAGACTCTCCCAGGATCTAAGGGCCTTGTCCGGAGCGTCTTGGTAAAAACCAAGAGCAACATCATTCAAAGACCTATCGACAGGCTCTGCCTTCTTTCGGAGGCAGCCGTTAACTAGAGGGCTATGTGCTGGTAACCTCTGGCCCTCAACAACACATCTCATACACACACTCCACTCCGCGTCCTTTTGGACGTTCTGGAACCCTGGACATATATCATACAATCAAAGGATCACACGAACTATCATGATTTACAAAACCTTTATGAGAAAATGTATGTCTGTATGTTTTGTATTGCGAGGTGTATGAAATCCTTACATAAGTTTCAGTTTGGCCCTTGTTTAAATGTTTAATTGTACTGCTTTAGCACTTACAATTAGGGGCCGGTATGTCAGGGCCAAAATTATCTTTTTATTTTTAGACAAATTATGTTGTATTATGGTCTTAAGCCCCTCCCTCCTTTTCGCCTCCGTAAGGATGAGGGCGGCGACATGCAGGTAGCGAGAATGAAGGTGTTTTAGGAGACAATCAGGCACACCTGAGGGACGCTGGTCAGAGAGGGAAGTGGGACAGTTTTTTGACTGCAAAGGCAGACTGTAGAAAGCGATGTTTTTCTTTTTCTTGGAAAGTTTCGTAATTTAAGTTAATAAACGTTCGAATAAGATTCTGTATCGGCAGCTGCCTTTTGTTTTTCTTTTATTGACCGGCGCAGATGCGGCTCTTATCCGGAGCCGCAACAGTAACAGACTGATGGACATGGAATATGATTCTGAATCAGACGGTCTGTCTGTAGCAGACGGTGCATCATGACAGAGTCTGTAGGTGTCTTAGTTCAGTGTCCGCCACGGTTACTTTGACACACAACAGACACAAGGTATACGGAAACTGTTACTTTTATCAATTAATAAATAATGATTAATGATAGAGAGAAAGTTCAGCGTCTTCTCCAAGAGAAAGAGGAACAGGTGAAACTGCTCACAGACAAGAACAGTGAGCTCCTCTCAAAGGTTTCTGAGCAGGCCAACATTATCCACACCCTGACTGCCAAAAGGGAGCAACGAGAAGAGGAGATGCTGGCCGTGGGCTCGTGTCCTGATGGACGGTTCCTCAAATTTAATATTGAGATTGGACGAGGATCCTTCAAGTCAGTTTACAAAGGACTCGACACTGAGAAAGGAGTGGGAGTGGCCTGGTGTGAGCTGCAGGTAACAAAAATAGACACAGAACTACACTACACACAAAACCTGTTGATGTGTATATCCCCCAGAGGTACTCCCTGCCATGAACAGGTGCTCACAGTTGTGTCACTGTGGTTACTGAACAGATTAAATGTGACCTCACAGGGCTGCCACTACAGGAAATACAAAGCTACTTCATTAAGTTAGCACTTAAAGTTGATTTTCAAAGTTTTAATGTTAGATGTATTCTTATCTACTCCTACTTTTAAATAATACATATATTTTCCTGTGTTTAGGCTAGGTTGTCGGTTGTGGGATTATGAAATTAGGTTTTCTGTTTTTAAGATGGGTTGAAAGGCAAATTGAATTTATCAGGTCAGAGAGTGTTGCTGAACTTTTATGGTTTTAGCAGATTGTGTTGCAGAGCATGAGGTCTAATTGGACACATGTAGCAAGACGTGAATTCTTCAGGTTTAGTCGGCTTAGTTAATATTTACCAAGTGTCTGACTCATCAGTGTCTGTCTGTCCCAGTGACAATGTGACATTTTGGTGTTATGTCAGCAGTTTGTATGTTGTTACTGTATGAGGGTGCAGCGTCCTTCATGTGGAAGGATTTCCATGTGAGACTCATCAGCGCACTAACCAATGAACCCATCAATGAATGGATGTATTCTTGTGTGCACATTTAACAGACCCATCGTCTGAGCAAGTCTAAGTGTGAGCGCTTCAATGCAGAGGTGGACATGCTGAAAACTCTGCAGCACCCAAACATTGTCCGATTCCTTGACTCCTGGAAGGTAACGCTGAAGGGCCACAAATGCAGTATCCTGGTGACGGAACTCATGACATCTGGGACACTCAAGTCGTAAGTCCAATGCAGGACATGGAAACCTGGTCTGTCTGACTCCTACTTTACACACAAGAAAACTCATTTTAGTTCCCAGATGCCTCTTTTAAAACTCCCATGGAACTTCTATTTCTGAATTTTCCCCTGCCAACTTTGGAGCTTAAATGCTCCACACTCATTTGACTTCTGGGATCTCACTTGTCCTGTACAGGTACCTGCGCAGGTTCCGTCTGCTGCAGCTGAAGTTGCTGCAGCGATTTAGCTTCAAAATCCTGAAGGGGCTTCAGTACCTGCACTCGCGCTGCCCCCCCGTCCTGCACGGAGACCTTAAGTGCGACAACATCTTCATCAGCGGACCCACTGCCTCCATCAAGATTGGAGGCTTGGGCATTGCGACATGCCAGAAGGTTTCATCCTTTGGTATGCGCATACTAGAGATGGTGACTTCTGCCTGACTGCCAAAAGGGAGCAACAGGAAGCAGAAGACCTGAGAGACCTGCAGAAAACGCTTGCAGAGAAGGAAGAAGACATCATGTGTCTTCAGCGGTCTCTGGATCTCCAGCAAGAACAGACTAAAACATTAACGCAGAAGTTGAACCAGATGAGCTCATATAATGACGCCTCCTTGGAAAACCGACTGAGAGAGAAAGTTCAGCGTCTTCTCCAAGAGAAAGAGGAACAGGTGAAACTGCTCACAGACAAGAACAGTGAGCTCCTCTCAAAGGTTTCTGAGCAGGCCAACATTATCCACACCCTGACTGCCAAAAAGGAGCAACGAGAAGAGGAGATGCTGGCCGTGGGCTCATGTCCTGATGGACGGTTCCTCAAATTTAATATTGAGATTGGACGAGGATCCTTCAAGTCAGTAAACAAAGGACTCGACACTGAGACCGGAGTGGGAGTGGCCCGGTTACTTCCTTGTGTTTCCCGCCTTTAGGATTGCTCGCCCTGCCCTGATGTGTCTCACCTGTGTCTTGTTACCCTTCTGTATTTAAGTCCTGTGCTCCCCTTTGTTCTTGTTAGTCCGTCCGTTTATCCGTGCTGTGTTCCCGTGTGTGTTTCCATCCTCCCTTTTGGATCTCCGTTAGGTTTGGTTTGTTTTTTGCTAGTTTGTTCTTGTTGGATTAGTTAGTTGCTTTTTACTCCTGATTTGTACTTTGCATTCTGGGATTTTATGTTTTTTGACCTTTTTGACTTTATTAAAAGCTCACTTTTAGTTCACCTCAGCCTTCATGTCTGCATTTGGGTCCAAACACCCCAAAACACATCAGCACCGACACAAAATGTGGTGAAATTACGTGAAGGCACCATGAAAAACTGTCTCCATAGAAAGTTAATGCCAGGCATTTTCATAGGGACACCACGGTTTTTTAATACGTGTGGATACCTGTGGACCACAGATATGAGCGCCAGTAGAAATGAATGAGGGCCGGTTCATATTATCATTACACGAACTATCTGCTGCTTGAAGGCCGCTTCCTCAGCCGGACTATATGGAAAACATGATTCTTTTCGATCCCATACGCACTCCTAAGCCCACACGGACCAAAACTTATCAAAAGTGCAGAGCTTTATCACACGCTCTGCCCGTGGCGTCGCCACGAAGTTGACACTTCGCCAATGCACAGGAAATAGGTGTTTTTGTGGCTGTATCTCCCGCATACTTCATCCTATGTTGATGACTCTTCAGTGTTACGAATCATTTTCTTCATAGTTTTCGTTAACGACCTTTTTTTGCTGATAAAAATGAGACGATAACTAAATAAAAACGCAAGGTGCCAAAAACGAAGACGAAATGTACTGACACTTTCGTCAACTGAAACTTTCACAGAACGTCCGGCCGTTTTTTTCCGATCCGACGTACGGTTTTCACGTAAATCTGCAGCAGCACCTGTGTGTGTGGTTCCTCTCTTCAGTCTGTGAGAGCTGTCGTACCTGCAGCTGTCTGAACAGACTGTGGCGTAGGCGGCCGATGCACTGGAGCAGAGCCCAACGCGAAGCCCAGCGTGCTGCTGTCGTAAACACGCCGCTTCTTTACTATTCTCCTTATGGGGACACATTTTCGGCACGTAACTAGTCCCACAGCTTTTGCGTGAGCGACCTGAAACTTTTACAGGACGTCCGGCCATATCGGGACACCTGTGCTATGAGTTTTCTTTCCATTCCGATGTACGGTTTTCGCGTAAATCGCAAAAAATCAGTGGGCGAACGACATAGACGGTGAATGGGGAGAGAGAGAGAAAAAAGGCAAAAATCACAAAACCATGGTCTCTTTGTGGCCCTCTAACTCAGCCATACTGTCACCTACAGACATGATTCAAAGTTTAAACGGGTCAGCAGAAGTAGACCTACATTTTCCTAAATACATGTGTGTTTCAGTTTTGTTTAGTTTAGGAGCTGTGGCAGTTTCCGTTTTGTCGACATTTTAAACGCCTTTGTCTCTCTCTCCAGTGTGTGATGATGTCACGCACTCTAACTTTCCCTCCTTTTTCCAAAACAGAAACAAAAGGTAAACTACTTCAATTTGTGGCCACACTGGGTGCTCCACATACATAAATTTACTATCAAAACGTAGGGATTTTTGTCCCGGTCAAGCTGGTGCACCTCTCTTTGCCATGTGACCCACAGTTTTTGGTCAGCTGACCCTCAAGCGCAGGGAGCGCCACTCCATCCTCCCATCCACTCCTATGTTAAACTTGGCCAAGATTTCAGATGAAAATCCTGATGGGCAAGGCATTTCTAACCTGCTGGTACGGACACATACATTGATCAAAACACATGGATTTAAAAACTACATTAGTAGACAAGTGTCTGGCGCTGACGGTGGAAGAATTTTTCCTCTGGGACTTTTCGTTGTCCAGTAAGAAGCATTTGTTTGGAGGCTGTTTCTAGCTGCCTCTGAGTTTTCTGAGCTGTCTGTGCTCTCTCCCTCTGCAACAGAAGGGAGGGGGCTGGGGGGGCTGAGAGGGCCGTTTCCAGGGTAACCTCCACAGGTGCTCTGACTTGGAGGCTTCTCTGATGACATCATCTAACATGGCCGCTCCCATTATTATTATTTTTTTTTCCTGCTTTATTCAAACATGTTTCAACATGACATTGGAAGACATTCAATTTACAAAGAACTCGTTTGAGGCATACAGAATGTGTTTGCATTCAAAACAGTACAAATGATAACATTCAACAGTCTATAACAAAACTAAAGAAGAAGAAAAAGAAATCAAACAGACATTACAGCAGTTACAGGGGCTGACGTTTCAATAAGCTTAAGCGTGTCCAAGGATAAGGGAATGTAAAATTAGAAGACAAGCGACTCAGACATTGTTTCATATAAGTCATTCATTGACTGGTTTTCCTCTATTAGTGTTTTTAGGGATGTTAAATAGTTTTTAATTTGGTTTTTAAAGCCGTTGATGGTAGGCTTGCTGTTGTTCCACTTATTCTTGTCTATATGATGATTATGATAATGTTTACCATCTTAGATATTTCCTTTGACAGACCTTCCATATAAATCATCACTTGATGTACGTTAAACGAAGAATTGTTCATCCCAATATTCAACCATCGGTAAACATCCTTCCAAAACATCATTGTGACTGAACAAGAGAAAAAAGGTTCAGTTGTTTCATTATTTGTCTCAAAACACATGGACTGACTTCAGAGCTAAACCTTTTCCTTATAGTTAAAGATAAGATAATATAAGTTATAGATAAATGGCCGCTCCCATTAACAATGCATTGGGCTCATTCAAACCAATGTAACTACACTGTATTGAGGCAGACACACACACACACACATATACAACCATACAGGAACATACACAACTACACTCACACATGCACACACACACCTACAAATTATACATCAAATCGACCGGCTCGGTCAGGACTACTACCCTGTGAGGTTTGGTAGTGATTGGATAAATGGTGTTTGAAAAAACTCCAGAAAAACTGCGATCAACCCTCCCCACAGGCATCAAGTCACTGTCAAACTTTGAAGGCATGCCGTTTGGGCATGCTTTCACATAGAACCTTCATTCAAAATGTAAAATGTAGATAAACATCAGACCTCTGACATATTGAGGCGCTATGTCCGTGCTACTTACTGTTTTCACAGGCAAGCCACTTAAGCTGACCTAACCCCCCTCATAGGAAATAATGGGAAACTGGTCAGATCCCTGACAAAACCCAGTCAACTTTGAAGCCTAGCAGTCTGGCATGCCTCTACACAGAATATTCATTTCCACTTTAGACAACTCAGAAGTAGTTGGACTTTGTCATATTGAGTCCCCTATGTTCATGTCTTTTACCCAACTCCATAAAATAGCAGCCAAAGTTGCATCCACATCTTTAGGAGCCCTCCATTCCTCCATGGAGAAGCTTAGGGCCCATTAAACCTGATGTAAAACCAATCAGAAACACTGGAAAAACATGAAATGTCATCAGTGGCATTGTTGACATGTGGCAGTGATGGCGGTGGCGGCATCGTGTCAATACATGGGGCGAACCGGCAGCAGAGTGTGGGCGAGCGCGCATTGGCCCACTCAAAGGTTCTTGTGAAATGTTCTACTTATTATATTCTTATTGTTTTCAGGGGTTATTTCCTGATGTGGAGAAGTTCAGTCTGCCGCCGCCCCTCAGAAAGTTGTGGGTTTTGGTGACGCTGGTTTTGAAGATGCATGTCACTGGTGTGAGGAAGAATTCAGGATTAAGGTGTGAAATAAAACTGGAGATGATCCCACAGCGCTGGGTGTGCCGCTCGCCGTTGGTCCGTCCCTCTCCTCTTCATGTGACAGGTGTGGGGGTGGGCTCTATACATATGAATAAGATGCAGAAAAAGAGCTTTGACGTTAGAACTCGTTAAGCAGATTGGATCTAGAAACGCTCAGTGATAATGAAACAGGCTCATGGTGGGAGGAGCCGGACCCCCTGCAGGAGCAGCCATTGTTTCTTCTTCTGGCCTGATTACAAAGATCACATCCAGCTCAGCTGAAGGCTCCTTACAGAGGGGCTGGGTCAGTAATGGGATACATCTACTAATCAGAATACAAAATACAAAATATTCTGTTACAGTTACAGTCCAAAGAGATGGTAATCAGATTACAGTTACACTGTTGTCAGAGGATTACATGGCGGTACTCGTGTGTTCACTCTGCTGGATGAAACCAGTCACATAACAACCACTTCTTCTACAAGGCAAAGATCCTGTTCACAGCAGATGTCTCACTCTCCTGACCGCGTGTGGTTACATGTGATGAACAGTCATTGGAGTGAGAGCTCTTACCGTACATACAACATCTTTGATCAAAGCTCAAGTTTTTGGTTCATGTCAGCAAACTGGACAGAGGACAGTGAGGGGACAGAGGACAGTGAGGGGGGCAGAGGACAGTGAGGGGGACAGAGGACAGTGGTGTAAATAGTTTTCCTTAAAAAAGTCAAGTTTCCCTCTCTCTCTCTCCCCTCCTCTCTCTCTCTCTCCTCTCTCTCTCACTCCCTCTCTCTCTCTCCCCCCTCTCTCTCTCTCTCCCTCTCTCCTCCCTCCTCTCTCTCTCTCTCCCTCTCTCTCTCTCCCCTCCTCTCTCTCCCTCCCCTCTCTCTCTCCCTCTCTCTCTCTCCCTCCCTCTCTCTCTCTCTCCCCTCCTCTCTCTCCCTCCCTCTCTCTCTCCCTCTCTCTCTCTCTCCCTCTCTCTCCCCCCTCTCTCTCTCTCACTCCCTCTCTCTCTCCCTCCCTCCCTCTCTCTCTCCCTCTCTCTCTCTCTCCCCTCCTCTCTCTCTCTCTCTCTCAGTGTCAGTCTGAGTCTCTCGCCCTCTCTCTCTCTCTCTCTCTCTCCCTCCTCTCTCTCCCCTCCTCTCTCTCCCTCCCTCTCTCTCTCCCTCTCTCTCTCTCCCCTCTCTCTCTCTCCCTCCCTCTCTCTCTCCCCCCTCTCTCTCTCCCTCCCTCTCTCTCTCTCTCCCTCTCTCCCTCCCTCCCTCTCTCTCTCTCTCCCTCTCTCTCTCTTCTCTCTCCCTCTCTCTCTCCCCTCCTCTCTCTTCTCTCTCTCTCTCTCTCTCTCCCCTCCTCTCTCTCTTCTCTCTCTCTCCCTCTCTCAGTGTCAGTCTGAGTCTCTCGCCCCACTGTGCAGCAGATGGTCTCTGTCTCAGTCGGTGTCTGTCACTCGGCAGCAGATAGTTTCTCTCTCTCTGTTGATCCAACACTTCAAACTTTTTATTTGATCGTCTCTGAATCTCAGTCCTGACCACAGCCAGGTGAGCAATTGATTATTGATGAATGGGTTTATAGACGGACTGCTCTGTTAACTTCCTGTGAGGCTTTTGAAGTTTGAGCTGTTGTTGACGTCAGTGTGTTCACATCATTTTGTCCCAGTTTCCAGTACAGAAGCTGCGCTGCAGTTGCAAACGATGGGTCTGACCTAACATGTTCGAACTGAGTGTGTGTGTGTGTGTGTGTAGCTGTCAGACACTGATAAGTTGATTCAATTGAATCTGACAGAACCTGCTGCTCACCTGCACAGATCTGAACCTCCTCCACCTGTGGGCGGTGGCGGGGCTGTTTTAGCTGTTCACGCCTCACACCTTCTGTTCCTAACACCTTCCTCTAACACCTCCACTGACATCAGTGGATCAGAACACGGGAACCCTGACGGAGGTCGTCCATCTGCAGGTTCCTCTGGTCTCAGTATCAGTTCCTGTGGGCATCCTGCCGGAAGCTGTGGTTTAGTGTGGTCATTGAACCTGAAGGGAGGTCACTGAGGAGGAGGGTGATGATGATGATGATGATGATGATGATGATGGTAACAGGTTGTGTTTGTGTGTCAGAATGATGCTAAATGACCAGTGGACCATCATGAACAACAGCAGCTCGGAGCTCGACAGCAAGCGGCCCAGCAAACACAAGGTAATGCCTGACTGCTGCGCTAGCTGTCGGCTTCACAGGCGCTCTGCTAGCTGGGATCCGTACACCTACACTAGCTGCCTGCTCACTCCGGTATGCTGGCCTCACACTACACAGCTATAAGTTTTATACTGTCACACCAGTGTACTAGTACTTAATACATATTAGCCTCACACACATTCTGCAGGCTGCTAGCTCCTCAGACAGTTGTTAGCTTCCAGGCTGCAGAGCTTTGTGTGTTAATCTGGAGTTAAAGTGTCAGATCAGCATCTAATCTGCAGCAGCTGTCACAGATTAAACTCAGCAGGCGCTCTCAGGACTACATCACTCTGAGATTTACCAGACGGTGTTTAGAAGCCTCACTTCGTCTGTGTATGTGTCTTAAGAGGTGCTGCAACTTCCTGTTGTGGTCGCTCGTCGTGTTGGTTCTCATTGCATCCGTTGTCACGGCAACAGTCACCATCCTGTACCTGAACCAATATCCTCTGCCCTTCATCAGCAGGTAATGCACCTTTTCTGTCTGCCCGCCCTCTCTCCGTAACCCTGATATTAAAGGTTGTTATGGTAACAGGGGTGGACTCTCCTCACCTGTGATTGCAACCAATCCCAAGGAGTCCGGTGCCCTGGTGACAGTGTCACGGGTTGCAGACGGTGAACCAATCAGCATCTTCCTGGACCCGAACTGTCCAGACTTCAGTGAGCACTTCCTGCGCTGGGAGGCACTGCAGAGCTCACTGCTGCGAACGCTGACCAATCACAATGCAGATGACTGGCAGGAACGGGGATTGGTCCAGAAGCTGTCCGAGGAGCTGAAGGTGCTATCAGGCCACGCCCACAACCTGAGGCTGGAATATGACTCGCTGAAAAGAGGTCATGGTGTTCTGGACCAGCGGCTGGATGGACTGCAGAGCGAGCAGAGCCGCATCGTCCAGGTAGGGTTCAGTTCCATCCAGCTCCAGTCCACTGTGGTCACACTCACAGCTCCTCCGTGTCCCTGCGCAGGTGTTGTCTGACAGTCACTCAGGTGTGTTGAAGCTAGCAGCAGGTCTCAGTGATTCTCTGATCAGCCTGCAGAGGGAGACAGAGAGTCTACAGAGACTGAAGAGTGAGCTGAGCAGAGACAACACACATGCAGGTAACACACACACATTCGCACACAGCTGACTGAAATGAGGAAGTGATGTCTGATTGGTGGACAGGTGTCCATCGCTGTGATTTGTGTCCTGTGTCCCTCAGCTGTCAGACCCAGGGACTGCAGTGATGTCCTGGCCGCCGGTGTCTCACAGGATGGAGTGTATTCTGTGTTTCCCCCACATGACCCGGACGGCTTCATGGTATATTGTGACATGACCACTGATGGAGGAGGCTGGACGGTATGGACACAGAAAGACAGAGACACTCAAAGACAGACAAAGATTTGGTGACAGTTTGTCAGTGATCTTGTTGAACACTTTCCCTGTGACATTGCTAATGCTAATTAGCTGCTAATGCTAAACAGGGACTTATGGAACAAACGGGTAGCTGTCAGGGTCAGCTGGTCCGAGCGCCACAGATGACCGTGTCCAACGTGCCCCTGTGTGTGCTGTAGGTGATCCAGAGGAGGGAGGACGGCTCGGTGAACTTCTTCAAAGGGTGGGACGCCTACAGGGACGGCTTCGGCACGACCACAGGAGAACACTGGCTGGGTCTGAGAAACACACACAGACACACACACAAAATGCCTTAAAAGTGCAACATGTCCACAGAACCTGTTCCAGCTATGTCTATGTAAATGAGTCCCGTAGGCTCCGCCCCTTTTCACGACAGACCGACACAGTTGTGGGTAAAGATGAAACTGAACGGTCTCTCTCTGTCAGGCCTGCACAGGATCTACTCTCTCACCCGCTTAGGGGGGGTCGAGTTACGTATCGACATGGCTGACTTCGACAACGCCACAGCGTTTGCACATTACTCTGACTTCTCTGTCGGCCGAGACTCTGTGAACCCAGAGGAGGACGGATACCCGCTGAGTGTGGACGGCTACTCTGGGACAGCAGGTACAACACTCAGGGCTACACTCAGGGCTACAGACAGGACTACACAGGACTACACAGGACTACACACAGGACTACAGACAGGACTACACAGGACTACACACAGGACTACAGACAGGACTACACAGGACTACACAGGACTACACACAGGACTACAGACAGGACTACACAGGACTACACAGGACTACACAGGACTACACACAGGACTACAGACAGGACTACACAGGACTACACACAGGACTACAGACAGGACTACACAGGACTACACAGGACTACACACAGGACTACAGACAGGACTACACAGGACTACACAGGACTACACACAGGACTACAGACAGGACTACAGACAGGACTACACACAGGACTACAGACAGGACTACACAGGACTACAGACAGGACTAGCTACAGACAGGACTACAGACAGGACTACAGACAGGACTACAGACAGGACTACACAGGACTACAGACAGGACTACACACAGGACTACACACAGGACTACAGACAGGACTACAGACAGGACTACACACAGGACTACAGACAGGACTACACACAGGACTACACACAGGACTACAGACAGGACTACAGAGGACTACAGACACACAGGACTACAGACAGGACTACAGACAGGACTACACAGGACTACACACAGGACTACAGACAGGACTACAGAGGACTACAGACACACAGGACTACAGACAGGACTACACAGGACTACACACAGGACTACAGACAGGAATACACACAGTAAAGCTACAGTGCTCTCTCCTCAGGCGACGCTCTCCTGAAGCATTCTGGGATGCGGTTCACCACCAAAGATCGGGATCAGGATCAGTCAGAGAACAACTGTGCCGCATACTACCAGGGGGCGTGGTGGTACCGGAACTGCCACACCTCCAACTTAAATGGGCAGTACCTGAGAGGAGGCCACGCCTCCTACGCAGACGGGGTGGAGTGGTCCAGCTGGACAGGCTGGCAGTACTCGCTCCGCTTCACCGAGATGAAGATACGACCCCGACCCAAACCTGAGCCTCAACAGAGCTGAGCTGTGACCCTGTGCTGAACTCACTGCAGCCTCAGAAACATGTTTATACAGATGTGTCCGGTTTCATCCCTGTTCTGATCAATAATGTTTCATACTGTGTGTGACTGCTGAATGTAGTGAATGTTGTCACATTAAAGAGTTTCTGACTGACATCATTTCCATCACATGACGTCATCCTGTCTGTAGATACTTTGTGTGTCAATCAATAAGATCATCGATCATCCTTCACACTGACGCTCTCAGTGAGGCGGCAGGAAGGCTCTGAAAGAGGGAGCTGTTATTGTGAAGGCGGCAGTGACGTCATCACGTCCTGTGTGACGTGATGACGACAGCGCGTACGTATACGACAGAAAAAAGACTACGCGGGAAAAGTGAAAAAATGGCGACGGATGGAGTTTGAAGTTTAGCGCCACGGAGCAGAGATCCGGAGACAGAGAGACAGGAGCAGAGACACGAAGACCAGGAGGAACGGGCTGTCTGTCCCGGTGCAGTCCAGGCCAACGCCCGTCTGCAGACCGGAGGACCGGGAGAGCGAGGGACGCGGTCCGGACCGGTGGAGGTAAGGCGGCTGATACTCTGGACAAAGTTCGGCTCCGTGCGAATGAGGGGACCTGTTAGTTCTAGCGGGATCAGCCCGTGTAGGAGCCGTTTGGCGGCGCCGGTATGTGAGGGGCCGCCCGGTAAGTGGTCGGTGTGTGGTCGGTGGTTAACGGAACACTAACCGTACAGAAAAAGGATGTTTAGGAACGGAAGAGCCGGTAACGGAGGAGCGAGAGGCGGAAATCATGTAGCCCGGGTTAGTTACGGAGGTTTCATCAATCAGGTTTGATTAGTAGGTTATTAACTGATGGGAGGATGCACCGCGCATGCTCAGACAGGCCGAAATCCCCTGATAGTTCAGGAATGAATCACAGCCACGAGCTGAATAACGGATCACCTGTCTGTCTGTCTGTCTGTCTGTCTGCCTGCCCGTCTGCCTGCCCGCCTGTCTGTCTGTCTGTCTGTCTGCCCGCCTGCCTGCCTGTCTGTCTGTCTGCCCGTCTGTCTGTCTGCCTGTCCGCCTGCCTGCCTGTCTGTCTGCCTGCCCGTCTGTCTGTCTGCCTGCCTGCCTGCCTGTCCGCCTGCCTGCCTGCCTGTCTGTCTGCCCGTCTGCCTGCCTGCCTGTCTGTCTGTCTGCCCGTCTGTCTGTCTGCCTGCCTGCCTGCCTGCCCGTCTGCCTGTCCGCCTGCCTGTCCGCCTGCCTGCCTGCCTGTCTGTCCGCCTGCCTGCCTGCCTGCCTGCCTGCCTGTCTGTCTGCCTGCCTGCCTGCCTGTCTGCCTGCCCGTCTGCCTGTCTGTCTGTCTGCCCGTCTGCCTGTCTGTCTGTCTGCCTGCCTGCCTGCCTGTCTGTCCACCTGTCTGTCTGCCTGTCTGTCTGTCTGCCTGCCTGCCTGCCTGCCTGCCTGCCTGCCTGTCTGTCCACCTGTCTGTCTGTCTGTCTGTCTGTCCCTCCCTCCGTCTCACTTTCTCTGTGTGTGGACCTGTGTCTCTGTGTCTCTCTGCAGGATGTTTGAGGACGTGTTTGAGTCTTTCTGCGGTCTGGAGCCTCAGTTGTCTCCAGGGGGCGGGGCATGCCGAAAGGGGGGAGTGATCCCTGAGGATGAAGAGGGGACAGAGTCCAGCCTGAGTGTGGGACAGTTTGTGCTCTGTCATTGGTCTGATGGACTGTACTATGTGGGACGGATACAAAGGGTAAGAGGGCTTGTGGGTAACCATGGTGATGTTATGGAAGACGGCACGACATGATTGGCTGTGTTGTGATTGGTTGGTGTCCCTCTGTGTGATGATTGGTGGACAGGTCAGTCCCCCCAGGCACAGCTGCTTCGTCACGTTCGAAGACAACTCCAAGTTCTGGGTCCTGTGGAAGGACATCCAGCATGGTGAGAGACGTTTTATCCTAGCAGCCAGGTCAAAGGTCACAGTGCCATGTCGTGTCCCACCAGATGCTAAACGTACGTGTAGTCATTTTTTCATCTTCGGCGCGACATCAGGTCCAACCTGCGGAGCATCAGAAGCTCCTGTGAGACTCACAGCATCACCCTGTAATCTGCCCGTCGGCCTGGTGGAACCTCTCCATGCATCAGGCTGGGAGCAGGACACCTCCGTTTACTCCATCAACACACGTACAAGCACGTTATATAGAGTCTCTGCTTCCAGAGTGAATCTCTCCTCATACATGGACGTGGTCTTTCTGTGGTCTGTGGTCTGTAGCCAGAAGTAGCTCATAGCTTTTTAATTTTGAATCGGCCGGTTTTTCGCTGGTGCTCTGGTGCCTGATTTCCCGCCTGCTCAATCTGGGTGGTGCAAATCGGCGCGTCTTGGTTGCATCACAGCTCCAGAACATGTTTGATCTTTGGCGTCTGGTGGGACCACACTCATCGAGTATAATGACAGCTTTTAACAGCAGCTGTCACTACTGTGACCCGGGCGTTTGTGTCTCTGTCACTTCCTTTCTTCTGTCCAATCACATTGCAGCTGGAGTCCCAGGGGAGGAGCTTCGATGCTCCGTGTGCCGGGGGGCAGGTTCAGACTCTGACAGCCAACCAAACCAAAACAACCAGATTCTGATCTGTGGGAAGTGTGGCATCGGTGAGTCAGGTGACAGGGGGTCCAGAGTCACACATGGTAACTACTGACAGTGTGTGTTTGTGTGTCTGTGTGTGTCTCAGGTTTCCACCAGCAGTGTCATGTTCCTCCGGTGCAGGGCAGCAGTCTCAGTCCGTGGTTCTGCAGACGGTGTGTCTTCGCGCTGGCTGTGCGGGTATGAGCCACAGTTCCCACACACCGATAGGTTAATTACATTCCTGTTAGGGGAGAGAACACACACACACTCTCTCACACACACACACACACACACACACACACACTCACTCTCACACTCACACACACACTCACTCTCACACACACACACACACTCTCACACACACACACTCACTCACACACACACTCACTCACACACACACTCACTCTCACACTCACACACACACACTCTCACACACACTCACACACTCACTCACACACACACACACACAGGTATGTGATTACATTTCTATGAACTCTACCTCTCTGTCCTCCACACAGAAAGGGGGCGCTCTAAGAAAAGGTCCGATAGCCAAAGCTCTCTCTGCCATGAAGCAGGTGTTACCATATGATGTGGACTCTCTGGACTGGGACTCTCAGCACCGGACCAATCAGCAGCAGTGTTACTGCTACTGTGGAGGCCCCGGAGAGTAAGAATAATCAGACGCTCACTGCCGGAGCACCGCCCCCTGTGTGATGGTAACGGTTGTGTGTTCCTGCAGGTGGTACCTGAAGATGCTGCAGTGTTTCCGGTGTCAGCAGTGGTTCCATGAAGCCTGCACGCAGTGTCTGCAGGAGGCCATGATGTTTGGAGACAGGTGACAGACTGCTCTGCTCTTGTCTGCTCCTCCTTGCTGCCGAGTGTTTGGTTGCTGAGCGTCTCTGTCCTCCTGCTCAGGTTCTACCTCTTCCTGTGCTCGGTGTGTAATAAGGGGTCAGAGTACGTCCGTCGGTTGTCTCTGCGGTGGGTCGATCTAGTTCACTTGGTTCTCTACAACCTGTCAGTCAGCAGCAAGAAGAAATACTTTGAGCTGGATGAGATCCTCGCCTTCGTCTCCTCCAACTGGGAACATCTACAGCTCGGAAAGGTACCAAAATGGAGTGAGCTCACCCAGACGGAGTTAAATCAGAGTAACCCTTTGAACCTGTCTGTGTGTTTTAGCTTGCTAACACTCCTGCAGCAGAGAGGGAGCAGCACCTCCTCGATGCTCTGAACAAATACAAGAGCAAGTAAGTCCTCCTCAGAGCAGACGGCGTTCACGTGAGGGTCATGAATATACCAACGTCTGCTTTGCGTGTTCAGGTTTCTGTGTGGGAAGGAGATCAAGAAGAGGAAGTGCATCTTCCGTCTGAGGACCAGGGTCCCTCCCAACCCCCCGTCAAAGCTATTTCCTGAGCACACTCAGAACCATGGAGGCCGTGGCCGTAAGAAGACAATAGCCAGGTACTGTCAGGATGTACCTGTTCACATGCTCGGGTGTCCTAACGGCTGCAGCTGCTGCAGGGTTAATTGTGTGTTTGTGTGCAGTGGGTTAGCTGAGCGGAGGAAGAGGAAGGCCAAGTGGCTTCTGGAAGATGCCATTCCTAATGTAAGGGTTGTGTTTGGTCTTCCTGTTGATAACATAACACTGCAGGGTGAAATGAAAGGCTGAGAGTTTCTGCTGTTTGCAGAACGAGCTCTCCTGCAGCTGGATCTCCAACCACCACATGGCCAACATCTTCGACTTCACACTGGATGAGCTGCAGAGCCTAAAGAGGTGAGACCGGCTCTGCTGCGCCCTGCGGTGCTCTGCGGTGCTCTGCGGTGCTATGCTGCGCCCTGCGGTGCTCTGCTGCGCCCTGCGGTGCTATGCTGCGCCCTGCGGTGCTCTGCTGCGCCCTGCGGTGCTCTGCTGCTCTGCACCACTGAGTGTCGGGGTCTGAGTGTGTGACAGTGTTGCTCTTCCTCAGCAGGTCCAGTAGAACAGTCAGCATCGATCAGGATTCCACAGACGCCTCCACATCCGGGTCTGCTACGACCAGTGCGTCCTACCACTTCAGGTAACAGTTCTAGTTGTGCTGAGTGCAGATTTATAACTCAGACCTACAGAACGAAGGTTTCATGATGTCTTTCAAGCTCAGATATTGAACTTGACACTGGTGATGCATTTAAGAACCATGGGAATGTTCTGGTGATTTGTCTTTTCTGCCACTTTAAACCTGCCAGCAGGTTTTGGGGGTTCAGAGGGCTGGTTCTGTCTTTAAGCTTGTTCTGAGCAGCGTCAGTAGATGAGCTGTTGACACCACTGTGGTCGGGCTGATCCCAAGGTGATGAAGCAAACTACAGGAACGAGGTCCTGAAGGTGACAGAGCGGGGGTCTGCTAACAGACCTGTCCCACAGAGACTAAGACCACATCCACACCGAGACCAAGTCCTTTTAGAAAAGTAGCGTATTGGGCGGAACCAGCGCTTTTAAACGTATCACTCTGGGAACCGGTTTCACCGCCTGAAACGCCGGCTCTGTGCGGATGAAGCGATACATCTGTCTCTGTGTGGACAGGGCCTGAAGAAGCGAGAAGAGGATCTTACCTTATCCTTATATCTGCCGACCTCTCCTGGTCTGCTAACACCACGGCCGTCACCAGGAGGGCCCAGCAGCCACTACATGTGCTGAGGGGGCTTAAGAGGAACAACCTGAACAAGCCGCTGCAGACCCACACACCAGAGCCTGCAGAGCCACCCTCTCTCCACCTTAGAGGACATCTAGAGCTCGCTGCCTCACTAGAGCAGGAACCAGCCTTTATTAGGATGTTGTCTGTGGGTTTCTGGATGTTTGGGTTGCACATCAAGGCTGGACTTTTAATTGTTGATTCTCACCTCTGTCCAGAAACAGGGTGGGCAGCAGGAAGAGGAAGTTGCCGAGCAACAGCTACAGCCAGTGGGCCACTCGCAGCGAAGTGGGGGAGGAGCTCGGAGGGGATGAGCCTTCTGGGATGATGGAGGATCATGACGCTTCAGATCCCACCCACCTGACCACGGAGTCCTCCCACTTCTTGTCAGACCCCACACAGATCGCCTCTGACTCCTCCCACCTCCACTCCTCCATCTCCTCGTACTTTGGAGCAGTAGGCAGACTGACCAATGGGGAGAGGTACCAGGTGTTGGCTCGCCGTGTCACTCCTCAGGGGAAGGTCCAGTACCTGCTGGAGTGGGAGGGGACAACGCCGTATTAGGATGTTGACAGGGCCGAGGTGTAGTGGGAAGCTTTGATTCCTCTTTCTCCATGCTCGCCCCAGTCAGCTTCTGATCGGTCTGTGCCAGGAGGCCGCCGGTTTTATTCAAAATAATAATAATAATAATAATAATAATGCTGCTGCCTGCAGGGGGCGCAGCGCATCATTGAGCCCAGTGTCATAAACCAAGTCCCCGTAACAGCTGTAACAGCTTCCTCAGGCGAGCTTGGAGCAACCAGGTACCAAAGCTGATCACAATCCTCCAAGAACAGTGTTAGTGAAATGTTTCAATTCAGCCAAAGACACTCGCACACTCACAGACTCACACACAGACACACACTCAGACACTCGCACACACAGACACACACTCAGACACTCACACTCAGACACTCACACACACAGATACACACTCAGACACTCACACACACAGACACACACTCAGACACACTCACACACAGACACTCACACTCACTCAGACACACACTCACACAGACACTCACACACACACTCACTTAGACACACTCACTCAGACACACACTCACACAGACACTCACACACACACTCACTCAGACACACACTCACACAGACACTCACACACACACTCACTTAGACACACTCACACACACACACACACACTCAGACACACACACACACCCTCAGACACACACTCACACACACACACACACACACACACTCAGACACACACACACACACACACACACACTCAGACACACACTCACACACACACACACACACTCAGACAGACACTCACACTCAGACACACACTCACACTCAGACACACACTCACACTCAGACACACTCACTCACTCACTCAGTAGATGCGCATGCCGTGTTGTGCTTGTATTACCCTCGGTGACAGTAGGTGGAGCACTCCTCCTTTCTGTCAAACCAAACATTTCTTCTTCTGTCCCTCTGATCTGTCAGACAGTCAGAGTCCTGCTGTCAAACAGCGTCTGTCCTCCATGCTTTTTTGTGTGCTCCGTGTTCAGTCACATGTTTACCTGTCATGTTCCACCTGTAGCTCTCCTCCTCCTGGTCCAGGTCACTTCAGCTTCCTCTGTTACAGCTCCAGTCCAGCGAGGTGCAGCCTGCATCTCATCATCTTGTTAAAGAATAAAAAAGTCCCATGATCCCCGCGGCATCCGTTCAGCTGCCGCTTCTTGCACTATTGTCACCCTCGATATCTATGCAAACACCAAATTGAACTTCCCAAACTGACGATGAGTCGGAGCCATTGATTCGGGATCAGGAGCCCCAGCTGTTCAACGTGTCAGACATGCTGAGTTACTGTTCTGTTTGCTTTGATGTCACAGGTTAGCCGAAGCTAACGCTGCCCGTTACTTTGAATGAGGTCTCTGAGACATTAAACTGTCACTCTGTCACTTTAAACCTGCTGCCACGGTGACCACACTTTCTCTGTTCAGCTGACCGATCAGCTCTCTGGATTAAAAACCTGATGTTTGACCTTTGACCTCTGTGTGTCTGTGTGTTTGTACATCCCTGTGAGGACTCATTGCTGAGGGGGGAGCTGTTGGAGGATTCCTGTCAGGGTGCTGTAAGTCCTCACAAAGACAGCTGTGTGTGTGTGGCAGTGGGAGAGCAACAGGTGATTATCTGTTAATACAGTTAAGGTATTAAACAGCACGTGAAGACGGGAACACAGAGGCGTGTCTGTTGTCGTCCTCAGGACCCAGCAGAGCGGCGGTGTCTGACAGTCGCAGCCTCCAGCCCTCTGTAAGTTCGCCTTCTTCTAACCTGTGAGTTCACCCCACACCTCGCTCATGTCTGTTTCTACATGTCTGCCTCAGGGTTCTGCTGCCATGGAGGAGCTGGTCAAACACCTGTCCAGGTGTCAGCACCTGGGCTGGATGAGTGTGATAGGTAAGTTGTTGATGGAGGATGTTATGATGTCATCACTAACGTGCTGGTTTGTTTGAAGGCGTTCCTGCAGTGAAAACTCTCCCTGTGTTCATTTGCGTTTGAATGAAATGCTGATTGGTCACATGACAGGTATGGGGTGCGTCAGATTTCAGCGCCGTGCACTCTGACGTGATGTAGTGCATGCCGGGTAGAGGTCCTGTTCGGTGCACTGCTGTTTTCAGCTGCTGCTTTTCTTCCGCTGCACGGAGTGAAACTCCTGCGTGCTGCGACAGCTTCGTCCTGATTGGCTGAAAGTATCACTCACACGTGTGATGTTCTGTTTTTGACCTAAGAGCTGCAGAGGCGTCATCTCCTGGTTACCTGACAGAGGGATGAGTTCGTGTGGACGTGGTTACATGTGTCTGCTTACACAGCGGTCCCAGTAGAATGTTCTCTGTGGGTCCAGCAGGGGTCCGCCTGTGGCTTCCTCCCCACTCACTCAGCAGATAATTACTTTGATCTCATTTGACGTGCGGCTCGGGTAAACATGTAGAGTGAGTAACGTGAGGGAAGTCTGACATTTTTAAAACAAGGATCATGGGACCAAGTTTGGTCAAAGCCCTGCAGAAATATGAGCTCACTTCCTGTCTGACGACTTTGCCATCGAATGTCATTGGCCATAGCAGGCGAATGCTTCAAAATACAAACACAGAAAGTGAGAACTTTTGTGAGGCTTTGTCTAAGGTTGACGTGCAACAAGTTTGGTGAGAATCGGACAAACCATGCGACTGCTGAAAATTTAGTTTCACTTTTGAAAAAAAATCAAAAATGGCGGAAAATCTAAGTGGAAAATGATGTCATAGGGTGCGTTGGAATCGTCTTGATCCATTCCAACGGTGCCAGTTGTTACAGGTCAAAAGTTACAGACATTAATGCACCTGCAACTTTGAGCAGTTGGTGGCGCTAGAGCGTGGGAGATGCCGATGAAACCTGGTGGAAATAATCAGTGCGCCAAATTTCACAACGCTCCCGCCGACGCTTCCACGGGCTGCCGTAGACATCCCGTGGAAATGGGATGGGCAGCAGTGGCTCAGTGGTAGAGCAGGGTTGTCCAATAACCGTGACAATGACAACAGTCATTGTTGTGTTGTAGGCATTGTTGTGTGTCCTTGGGCAAGACACTTCACCTGCACTGTCTCCAGTGCTCTCACTGGTGTGGCGCGCCTTGTTGGCAGCAGCCTTAAGAACAGTTTAAAAAAATCAAATAAAAATAATAAATAACTGCTGCCAGATGATCCTGTGCAGCTTCACTGCTTGGCCACCAGGTGCAGTGTTTCCATAACAACCGGCTGCCATCACACTGATCACACACTGCCGCATCCACCACTGGGTTTTGCTTCACGAACCAAACACACCCGTTATTTTTCAATGAACGTCAGAACACACCGAAACAACACGAGACCCACAGGAAGCGTCTCAGTGTGCACAGAACATGCTCTGTGGTGTGTCCTCTGCCATGATGGGTCCTCTTGGTATACATGGTCATACATGTCATCATCACAGAGTTGAAGAGCCCCTCCATCAATTGGCTGTCTTGTGGTCAGAGGGCGGAGCCTGACATCTGGAGTAAAATGTTCTGCATCCTGTCAGATTCACAGCTCCTGATGCTGGATGACCTGGAGGTAAAAACACACCGACACACACTGCACTGTAACCACGCTGCACACTGACACACACCAACACACACTGCACTGTAACCACGCTGACACACAGACACACACTGCACTGTAACCACGCTGACACACAGACACACACTGCACTGTAACCACACTGACACACTGACACACACCGACACACACTGCAGTGTAACCACACTGACACACACCGACACACACTGCACTGTAACCACACTGACACACACCAACACACACTGCAGTGTAACCACACTGACACACAGACACACACTGCACTGACGCCATGTACATGTTTGTATGGTGAACACTGGACCTGCTTAATGTGGGTGCTGAGTCTTCATCTCTTTTTCCAGGTTCATCCTCTGCTTCTTGCAGAGAGGGCGGAGACTTGTACTGTTTGGTTGCTAAGATACACCCTCCGTGTGACCTCAGCACGTCCTCGCCCCACCCACAAAGGTAAGGAAGATAAAACGGGTTCAGACAGCTGCAGACAAGACAGGCAGAGACAGCTGGACAGAGACAGAGACAGGTGGACAGAGGCAAGAGACAGCTGGACAGAGACAAGTGGACAGAGGCAAGAGACAGGTGGACAGAGGCAAGAGACAGCTGGACAGAGGCAGAGACAGCTGGACAGAATCAAAGACAGGTGGACAGAGATAGCTGGACAGAGGCAAAGACAGGTGGACAGAGACAGACAGCTGGACAGAGGCAAAGACAGCAGGGCAGAGGCAGGTGGACAGATGATGGATGAGTTTGATTTTGAGGACCTAAACGGTAAGAAAAAGACAGATTTTCTGTCTCAAGTGTGTTTGCAGCAGGGATTAGGTTGTCTGCTTAATCTTGATGACATGTCAGAATAATAATCTCATAATCTGATATCTGAAGTCAGTTACCATGGTGATGTGGCTCAAACCAGTGTCGAAGCAGTTGAAACAAGGCAACTGGACCGGCTCCTCCTTCGAGCAGCTTCATCAGTTCTAACTGTTCGGTGGAGAAACGTGGAGGAGATCCAAATGGACCCAGAGGACTTATTTGACCTCCCAGTTCACCTGCATCCTCAGAAGCCACAGAGATGGTGAGGAAATGCCTGACACATGACGGCACACTCAGGGACAGGTCCAGCCTCACTCCAGACCACACCTGTGACCTGCTGGACCTCTGCCTGAACACCACCTACCTCCAGTGCAATGGGAACTGTTACAGACAGCAGCACGGCTGTGCCATGGACTCACCGGTGTCTCCAACCTCTACATGGAGGAAGTGGAGAGAAGAGCCCTGAGTTCCTATCCTGGAACCACCCCCACGCACTGGTTTAGATATGTGGATGACACCTGGGTCCACATCAAGACCCATGAAGTGGAACGGTTCACAGAACACATCAACGCAGTGGACGACAACATCAAGTTCACTCGGGAGGACACCAGGGACAACAATCTGGCCTTCTTGGACTGCACAGTACATATTGAGGAGGACAGGAGCCTCAATGTGGAAGTGTACAGGAAACCCACACACACGGACCAGTACCTGTTGTTTGATTCACACCACCCACTGGAACACAAACTGGGAGTCATCAGGACCCTGCAGCACAGAGCACAAACTGTACCCACCAGCTCAGAGGGGAAGAAGAAGGAGCAACACCACATCAGGAAGGCCCTGCAGACATGTGGCTACCCCAAGTGGACTCATCAAAGCCACAAAAACAAGACCCCCCAACAACAAGAAGAAGGACGACACCAGGCGGAGGAAGAACATCTCCATTCCATATGTGTCAGGAGTATCAGAGAAACTCCGCAGGATCTTCAACAACCATCACATCCCGGTCCATTTCAAACCGATGACAACACTGAGACAGAGACTGGTTCACCTGAAGGATCAGACTCCCAGGGAGACACACAGCAATGTGATATATGCAGTCCAGTGCAGTGAGGAATGCTCTGATCTGTACATTGGAGAAACTAAACAACCACTCCACAGAAGAATGGCTCAGCACAGGAGAGCCACCTCCTCAGGACCAGACTCAGCTGTTCACCTCCACCTCAGAGACAGAGGAAACTCCTTTGAGGACAACAATGTCCACATCCTAGACAGAGAGGACAGATGGTCTAAAGAGGAGTCAGGAAGCATCTATGTGAAGCTGGAAGAACCTTCCCTTAACAGAGGTGGAGGCCTCAGACATCATCTTTCTACCACATACAATGCAGTGATTCCATCCATTCCCAGGAAGCTTCACTCCAAGTCACATGATCACAGCAAGGACAATGGACAGTCCACCTGTCCCCCACCACAGTATGTAGTCTCACAGTGGTTAGACACAGCAGACACAGTCAGTCAGACGACACAGGTCAGTATGGAGACATTAGAGTCTCACACAGATCCCCCACTGAGCTCATCCACCACATATAAACCATGTTTCCCACCAAACAGAACTGATGGAGCTGATGGAGCAGATGGAGCAGATGGAGCAGAGGACTCTACAGGTCCAGATGCTCCAAACCTGAATCTTGGCAGTTTTTAAATGTTTTCTCATTGAATACAAATGACACATTGAACAGAGGGTCACACAGACGCTGCCGAGGAGCTCACAGGTTCAACTGACCAGAGATGACTGACGAATCAGAAATCATTCAGTCATCATCAGTATCCGGTTCATTGATCAGCGGGTGACTGTGCAGACTGCTGTGTGTGAGATATCTTCAAGGAAAACACTAGAATAGGACAAACAAATCACGTGATCTCACTGATACACCTTCACTGACTGCTGATGATCACCATGGCAACCGTGGCACCACTTGTTACACTCCTCCAACAGCTCCCATGATGCACTTTGTCTGTTCCAGATGCTCCAGAGAGGGGGCTGCGCCGACAGAGCATGCCCAGTAATTCTGTCATGGACACACCCACCGCTAGAGTGACGGTGAGCGCACACACACACACACACACACCTTCCCCATCAGGTCAGCCTGGTGTTTCCATGGTAACAGGGTCTAAGCACAGCTGATGGCAGCTCCATCTGCAGGTGAAACTGTGACATCACAACAGATACACCTGAAGGTTCTGACATCATAGACTGTTATTCTGAATCAGTTTAACATCAATAATATGATAACTCCTTTTTGTGTCTCCCCCCTCCTCCCCCTCAGGGCTTTCTGTCCCGCCGGTTGAAGCAGTCTCTCCGTCGAACGCATTCTCAGCCAAAGCTGTCTCGTCAGAGCAGCACAAAGCCCGACGCGACCGCTCCGGCTGAGACCAGGTAACACAACCCCCCACCCCCCCTGTAAACTGCTGCTGTGTACATTTGTGGCGCCCCCCTGTGGTGGTGTTAATATACTGCTTGCCAAATGTGGCAGCAGGGTTGGTCGCCATGGTAACCTTCTTCACAGAGTGTCGGTGGCTGCAGGTGACATGCAGCGGAGCTGCAGGTTGCATCAGGAGCTGCTTCAGTCTGACGCTTGTGCCACGTCCTCCTCTGCATGCTGCGCCTCTGTGTCACACGTTCCCCACACCTTCCTCACATGTTCCACAGATAACTGTGTGTGGGGGGTTCACTTCCCGCCGACAGAGAGGGGTAAGGAGAGGAGAGGAGTGAAGAGGAATCGAGGAGAGGAAGTAGGGCAACCTCACTGCAGGGGAGGGGCGACTGCTGACAGAGAGGGAGGGCGAGTCACATAGAGACAAACAGGGAGGGAGAGAGAGAGCTGCTGAAGCTGTAGCATCAGGAGCAGCAAGCTAACAGACGGACAGACAGACAGGTGCATCAGCAGCCGCTCCATCTTCCTCCTCTCCTCATTTTCACTGCTAAACGGGAACATGAATCTCTAACCTCCTCCTCCTCCTCCTCCTCAGCATTCACCCAGAATGCTCGGTGAGTATCTGCTCTGATCCGCTGCACGCATTAACAGCCTTTGTCCTCTGAGCAGAAAAACAGGCTGCAGTGAATGTGTGTGTGTGTTCAGGGGTGGTATGCTTGGTGGCCTGTTCTACCTCATTTGCATGTCCATGCAAGCTGCGTTTTGTGTGTTGCATTAGCATAGTTGCAGGCTGCACACAGCTAGCCTGGTGTGTTAGCTTTTGGCTAGGCTAAGTACAAGCTGGTATTCAGCATATTTAAACTAGTTTAAGCAATAAGACACAGACGTTGATACAGCATTAGAGGTGTAAGCAGCTAACATTAAGTAGCTTGTTAAGATAATGCTGATATAACGAGCTAACGGAGAGACAACACCGCCTGACATACATCAAGCTGTGTGTGAGAGTGTGTGTGTGTGTGTGTGTGTGTGTGTGTGTGTGTGTGTGTGTGTGTGTGTGCAGGGTCACAGGTCCTTGTTGGTGATCAGTCAAGTCTCAGAGGGAGAAGCTGTGAGTCAGATGGCAGCTTGTTTGCGCTGCAGGAACCAGACCCAGCACCCTACCCGAAGCAAGCAGGTCTACGTAAAAACACACAGGGACTGAAAACAGTAGCGAAACGCTCCAGAAACGTGTTGTTTGACGATGTCGGAGCATCCAAACTGTTTCTCTTTAAAGACTAGCTGAGGATGCTTGAACCTGACAGAGCCCCACATTCTGTGATTATTACAGAGCTCCAAAAAAGACCCAAAACTGAAAACTCTTCTACTCGGACATTGGAAATCTGATCCCCATCCACAGGATCCCAAGGACCTCTCAAAGCAATTCTGGACCTCCTTACAGAAGTTAATGTTCACTGAAACACAGTGTCAGGAAAAACCCGTCTTTAAGAGGAGCAGGACCCAGCTCTAAGGAGAACCTTCCTGCTGACCGTCAGCTGGGTAGAGGAGGAGAAGAAGAGGGAGACAGGACAGAGAGGATGAAGCTGAGAGAGGAGAAGAGGAGGGAGACAGGACAGAGAGGATGAAGGAGAGAGAGAGGAGAAGAAGAGGGAGACAGGACAGAGAGGATGAAGGAGAGAGAGAGGAGAAGAGGGAGACAGGACAGAGAGGAACAAACATGACAGTGTAGGCCTGTAGCAGCAATGATGAAGCTAGAGCTGGTCAGTCCTGCTCTCCCTGTGTCTGTAGTCATACCTGCAGAATGTCTGTAACTCTTCCTTCAGTCCAGCACTGGTTCAGACCAGCTGTAGACTTGGTTCGGTCAGGTCAGGGTTCTGCCTCCTGAACTGAAGCTGGTTCTGACAGCTAAAGGCTCGTCCTCCCATTCTACTTCTATGAATCCTAGGATTCCTGGACTCTGAGGTCTGACTGTCCTATCAGGAACATACGGTTTTGTCAGGTCCTGCAGAGATCATGGAGCTAGTCCATGTAGAGCCTTTTAGAAGAAGGATCTTGAAGTGTATTCTTGAGTCCACTGGGATTCAGTGAAGAGACGCTGGAACAGCAGAGATATGATCCCTTTGGCTCTAGCCGCTGCTTCTGGACCAGCTGCAGCTGTTCATGCAGTGATGTGGACATCCAGACATGGTGAGCTGTGGGAGTCCAGTCTAGAAGTGACAAAAGCCTGGAGGAGTTTTTCAGCATCACTCTGAGAGGATGCTCCTGATCTTAGTGATATTACAAAGGTGAAAGAAGGCGGTCTGAGAGACCTGATTAATATGAGACAAACCACATGTCTTGGTCAAAGATGACTCCGAGGTTCCTCACAGTCGGACTGGAGGCCAGAGTGATGCCGTCCAGAGACAGAATCCGATAATCTAGATCTGAGATGCTTGGGGCCAAAAACAATGACCTCAGTTTATCAGAGTTTAGCAGTAAAACGTTGGAGGTCCTCCACTCCTTGAGACATGTCCTTTATGTCCTTCAGACCTTCAGTCTGACTAACGGCTCTGTTTCCCCATGGATCCTCCTCTGGACTAGAGTTCAGGAAGGCCTGTGACGGTCTAATGACTTCAGGTCAAGGAGCAGCCATCTTTATGTCTGTCATTGCTTTGAACACACAGTGTGTGTGTGTGTTTCAGGTGTGTGATGCGGCGGCTGCGTTGTGGTAGCCAAGAGTCGTTGCTGAGCACCGGCTGTGTGTCGTCTCTGGAACTCAGGATGGACCAATCAGTGATCATCAAACCAGTTCACTCCTCCCTGCTCGGGCAGGACTACTGCTTCGAGGTGACACACACTGCACACACACTACAGTCTGAAAACACAAACGCTGTTTCCATGACGATGACCTGCCTGTTTTTCTCCAAGGTAACGACTTCAACAGGCACCAAGTGCTTCTCGTGTCGCTCAGCAGCAGAAAGAGACAAATGGATGGAGAACCTGCGCCGGGCCGTTCACCCCAACAAGGACAACAGCCGGCGGCTGGAGAACATGCTGACGGTGTGGGTGATCGAGGCCAAAGACCTGCCCGCCAAGAAACGGTACAGGGTGCTACACCCACATCTCTACTGTTAGAAGCAGCCTGTTGCTAGCTGCTAACGGGTCTGTGCCGCAGGTACTTCTGTGAGCTGTGCCTGGACGACAGTCTCTACGCTCGCACCTCCTGTAAGTTGAAGACAGACAACATCTTTTGGGGCGAACGCTTCGACTTCAGCAGTCTTCCATCCATCAGCTCCATCACGCTGCACCTGTACAAAGACACCGACAGGAAGAGGAAGAAGGACAAGAGCAGCTACGTTGGGTTGGTCAACATCCCGGTTGCCACAGTGACCGGGAGGCAGCTGGTGGAGAAGTGGTACTCTCTGAGCACGCCCAGTACACTCCGAGGTGTGTGAACTGGAGCTGCTCCCAGACCTGATCCTGTAGAGGTTCCCTGCCCTGTGTGTCTCTGTCCTGTCTGTCTCTGTCCCCTGACGTCTCACCTTTTCCCCGGCTGGTCTTCAGGTAAATCATCGGTGCCGACGGTGCGGGTCAAGGCTCGGTATCAGAGCGTCGTCATCCTGCCGATGGAGCAGTACAAAGAGTTTGCAGAGTACATCAGCTCCAACTACCTGCTGCTCTGCTCCACCCTGGAGGCCTCCATCAGTCTGAGAGCCAAGGAGGAGCTGGCTGCTGCACTCGTGCACATCCTACACAGCACTGGCAAAGCCAAGGTAACTCCGCCCCTTCCTGCTGACACCAACCATCGCACCTTCCACTGATCAGGGTGATCTTAACCCCCCTGTCTGCAGGACTTCCTGACAGACCTGATGATGTCAGAGGTAGACCGTTGCCGTGACAACGACCAGCTGATCTTCAGAGAAAACACACTGGCGACGAAAAGTATCGAGGAATACTTGAAGCTGATTGGACAAAAGTACCTTCAGGATGCCCTCGGTAAACATGACACAGAAATACACAAACACACTATAACATATACAACATATACACATATATAACAATACACAGAGTTAGTGTTGAGATCGACTAAGGTGTGTGTGTCTCTGTGTGTGTCTCTGTGTGTCTCTGTGTGTCTCTGTGTGTCTGTGTGTGTGTCTCTGTGTGTCTCTGCATGTCTCTGTGTGTCTCTGCATGTCTCTGCATGTCTCTGTGTGTCTCTGCATGTCTCTGTGTGTCTCTGCGTGTCTCTGTGTGTCTCTCTGTGTGTCTGTGTGTCTCTGTGTGTGTCTCTGTGTGTCTCTGCGTGTCTCTCTGTGTGTCTCTGTGTGTCTCTGCATGTCTCTGTGTGTCTGTGTGTCTCTGTGTGTGTCTCTGTGTGTCTGTGTGTGTCTGTGTGTCTCTGTGTGTGTCTGTGTGTCTCTGTGTGTGTCTCTCTGTGTGTCTGTGTGTGTCTGTGTGTCTCTCTGTGTGTCTGTGTGTGTCTGTGTGTGTGTCTGTGTGTCTCTGTGTGTGTCTCTGTGTGTGTCTGTGTGTCTCTGTGTGTGTCTCTCTGTGTGTCTGTGTGTGTCTGTGTGTCTCTCTGTGTGTCTGTGTGTGTCTGTGTGTGTGTGTCCAGGCGAGTTCATTAAGGCTCTGTATGAATCGGATGAGAACTGTGAGGTGGACCCGTCTCGCTGTGCGACCTCTGACCTCACGGAGCATCAGGCCAACCTGCGGATGTGCTGTGAACTGGCTTTCTGTAAGATCCTGGACTCGTACAGGTACACAGGTGGTCTGCAGCACGTGCTGAACTTGGTCTGTACGCCTGGGTGTAACAAGCTCCTCCCACTCAGGGTCTTCCCACGGGAGCTGAAGGAGGTTTTTGCTTCTTGGCGTCAGGAGTGTGGTAACCGAGGGCGACCCGACATCAGCGAGCGCCTCATCAGCGCCTCGTTGTTCCTGCGCTTCCTGTGTCCAGCTGTGATGTCACCATCGCTGTTCGACCTGATGCAGGAATACCCCGATGAGCGCACTGCGAGAACACTGACCCTGATCGCCAAAGTGATTCAGAACCTCGCCAACTTCAGCAAGTACGGCCTCTTTAACTCTTCCCTTGCCGCCTTGCTGCACGCCTGTTAGCTGTGTATGTTCCCTGTGTGCAGGTTTGGCACTAAGGAGGAGTACATGCTGTTCATGAATGACTTCGTGGAGCGCCAGTGGAGCAGCATGCAGCGCTTCTTGCAGGAGATCTCCAACCCCGACGGACTGAACCACACCGCCGGCTTCGACGGGTACATCGACCTCGGCAGAGAACTGTCCAGTCTGCACACGCTGCTGACCGAGCTGGACCAGGTGACGTGCCTGACTGTGAACACGCCGGGCTGGACTAGCTGACACACCTTAACACTCTTTGTCTTTGTCCAGTCGTGTCTGCTGAAGCTTGGTCCTCTTCCTCGGTTCCTCAGAGACGTGTCTGCAGCCCTTGCTAACCCGGGAGGCGTGGCCAATCCTGGGAACATGGCCGTTTCTTCTCCAGAGCCTCAGCGTGTGGTGTCTCCACCCCCTCTGTCCCCGCCCCCTCTCTCCCCCCCCCTGTCTCCACCTCTGGCAGCCTGTAACCCCTCTGTTGGTCTGCAGGGCAGCGTGGGACTGGACGGAGGGTAGGCACCCCGTTTCTAATGCTGTTAGCGTTAGCATTGGGCTGGGGGACCTGTGATCACTGAGTTTAACACAGTTAATAACATATTATTTACGCAATGTCCCCACTGTGGGACTAATAAAGACATTCTTAATTCTTAATCTTTATGTTGCTACGGCAACACAGACACAAATAAACCCCCAAACAGTTAGAAGTGATGAAGCTGAGGAGCAGGTGTACAAGTCCAGATGCTCCAACGTCCTGAACGAAGATGAGCTGACGACTGACACTCTTCATCTGCTTTTGTGTGTGTGTGTGTGTGTGTGTGTGTGTGTGTCTGTGTGTGTGTGTGTAGTTTGGTAGATTTCACCAGACTTCCCTCTCCGACTCCAGAGAACAAAGATTTGTTCTTTGTCACCAAAGGATCCAGTCTGCAGCCTGCATCAGGTGACCTCTCCTGTCCTCTGACCTCTCGTCATCGTCCAATCAGCTTCCATATCTTAGTCTTAGTGACCTCTAACCTTTGTGTGTGTTGCTGATGTCACTTCCTGCAGGACTGCAGGGCTCTCCAGCTCCCAGCTCCTCGTACTCAGAACCCAACGAGAATGAGGCTGCATTTGAAATGACCAATGGAGGTCGGAGGGAGGGGCCTGAGCTGACCAATGAGAGCCGCAGTCTGTCGCTAGTGGACCTTCAGGACTCCTCCCCTAGTGACGGTCTTGATGACAGTCAGTGGCAGCGCAGGACAGGGCTCCTCCCCCTCTCCTTCCAAAACCCTGTCTATCACATGACTACAACATCACCACGGCAACCACAGCAGCAGAATGACGCCACACCTTCAGATGGCTCGGTGGGGTCGCAGGGAAACGCAGATGACAGGAACAACACCATGGCGACCAAACCGGCGTTTCTGACCCAGATGTCAGTGGGGCTGGGAGGAGGGGAGAGGGGAGAGCGAGGGGAGAGGATGTCGGCCATGTCGAGCAGCAGCAGTGGAGAGGAGTACTCCCGCCGCGCGCTGTCTCTGACCGAAACGCTCACAGGTAGGACGTTTTAATGTCCCTGGTCTGACAGTGGCTGGCTGGCACCGGCTGACGACACTGTTGTTGCTACTCCAGGTAGTTCTGCCCCACCTCGGCAGAACTCATCGGGGCCTCAGAGACGCATTGACCAGCCACCTCCCCCAGCCTCGGCTCCACCGGGACCACCACGGGGCCGTACGCCTCCCAGCATGCTCAGTGGTGGCAGTGGTGGAGGCTCCGTCTACCCGCCACGTCCCGCCTCTGGTAGCATGATGTCATCAAGCCCTGACTGGCCAAGCAGTAGCCAGTCCCGGCTCAGACAGACATCATCATCATCAAAAGGAGACAGCCCTGAGAAACAGCGGTCCACTGCCAAGGTACCCGGGCTGTTTCCTCTGTAACACCTCAGTCTGAGGCAGCAGCAGCATCCATGTGGGTTCTTGTGTGTGAAGGAGAATTTTCACAGACGTGTGTGTGTGTGTGTGTGTGTGTGTGTGTGTGTCTGTGTGTGTCTGTGTGTGTGTGTGTGTGTGTGTGTGTTCAGGCCCCGTCTCCCTGTGCGTTGGACCGAACTGCTGCCTGGCTGCTCAACATGAACTCTGCCTCCTCCTATGGTGAGACGGAGGATGATCGTCATGACGACGCCCTGGTGGAGAAGGTTTGAGGACTCTGAGGACTTTGTTGTTGGTCTGTGTCAGTTCTGCTGGTTCTGATTCTGTGTGTGTGCACAGTACCAGCAGGAGATCGCACTGCTGCAGGAGAAGCTTCGAGTTGCAGCATTGCGACAGGAGGAGTGTGAAGCTCGTCTGATGGTCCAGGACCAGCAGAACCAACGCATGCTGCAGGAGTACCAGGTCTGTAACACACACACACTCACAGGCACCATCATATGACACGGCTGGACCAGTAGGAGTGTGTGTTTGTGTTTTAGGCTCGGCTGGAGGACACAGAGAGTAGACTGAGGAGGCTGCAGGATGACAAAGACCTGCAGATGAACAGCATCATCAGCAGGTCAGGGAACTCGTCAGTCTGTCTGTCTGTCAGTCAGTCAGTCTGTGACAGTGAGTCAGTCTGTGTCAGTCAGTCTGTGAGTCAGTGTCAGTGAGTCAGTCAGTCAGTGAGTCAGTCTGTTTCAGTCTGTCTGTGAGTCAGTCTGTCAGTCAGTGTCAGTGAGTCAGTCTGTGTCAGTCAGTCTGTGAGTCAGTGTCAGTGAGTCAGTCAGTCAGTGAGTCAGTCTGTTTCAGTCTGTCTGTGAGTCAGTCTGTTTCAGTCAGTCTGTGAGTCAGTCTGTCTGTCAGTCAGTGTCAGTGAGTCAGTCTGTGTCAGTCAGTCAGTCTGACAACATTGTTTGACCTCTGACCTGCAGGCTGATGGCAGTGGAGGACGAGCTGAAGAAGGATCACTCGGACATGCAGGCTGTGGTTGACTCCAAACAGAAGATTATCGAGGCACAGGTACCTGTCCGTCTGTCTGTCTGTCCGTCCGTCCGTCCGTCCGTCCGTCCGTCTGTCTGTCTGTCTAACTGTCCGTCCGTCTGACCTGAGTGTCTCATACTGCTCTCATGTGAATGTCACGTTTGTGTCTCTTGTCCATCCTCTCAGGAAAAGAGGATCGCGAGTCTTGATGCCGCAAACACTCGCCTGATGGCGGCACTCACACAGCTGAAGGAGCGCTACGCTGTGACATCACAAAGGAATGGTCTGTCTCCTAGCAACACATCATCTCTGCAGATTACTGAGAATGGAGAGTTCCGCAACTCAGGCAACTGAGGCACATCTGCCTGCTGATTGGCTGTTTGACTGCACATGTGACTCCTTTAAAAGAAAATCAACCAATCATTGATAACTTGACCTGTCAATCAGCCGTCACGTCTGGCAGACTGGCCTCCCCTGACTCCGCCCCGTTGCTAGGTTACCTCTCATCTCCTCCGTCTGTTTGCATGTTTCCTCTTTGAAAGCTGAACACTGACATCATATTCTGTTTACATTTTATACTTCCTGTTACATCACCTGAAACCGCTCCAACTGTACACCCTCCGCTCCAACAGGAACAGCTTCATCTGTGCACAGCCCTGCTCTGACTCCACCTTTACATCCCTGGCTGTGATTGGCTGCACTGAGTCAGACAGTGACCCCTGGTGTTCGGCGGTTTGAAGCGATGACTTGTCATCTTCAGCATATTTTCTATTTTTTAGGTTCCTTATTTTTAGATGTGAAGAAAATGTCTGAGCCGTGTTTCCTGGTCATCTGCGTTATCCTGGTTAGCCTAGCTTAGCACAAAGAACCGAAGCAGAGGGAGTTGTTAGCCTACCTGTGTCAGGAGAGAGGGATCCTTTCAGTGATGTTGTGTTGACCTCTCCAGGCTTCCGTAGATGTAGTTCCTGTGGGTCCAGTGAGGTCCTCCACAGTCTGTGTTGTTCAGAGAACTGATGATTTTAATGTAAACAGCAGATTTTATTGTAAAGCAGTATGAATTTTACACTGTGATGACTAGTTTGTGAACACACACACACACACACACACACACACTCTCTCTTCCTGTACAGGCTGTCTCTGCTGTGTTCACTGTGGCTTCTGTCTCTCTTTTTGTTCCTCTCATGATATTTATTGACATCAGTATTTATAAAGACGCTCAATAAACTAATACACAGTCAGTGTGGGGTCGTCCTCCATGGAGCTACACATGGTAACTTTTCAGTGTTTCATCTGCTAGGTGAGCCGGTCATATCATCCATATCACAGACGGCAACATCCTGCCAGCAGCCACACAGCTCTATATGTTAGCATGTTAGCTCTTCCTGTCCCCTCAGTGTGTGGAATGTTAGCATGTTAGCTCTTCCTGTCCCCTCAGTGTGTGTGTGGAATGTTAGCATGTTAGCTCTTCCTGTCCCCTCAGTGTGTGGAATGTTAGCATGTTAGCTCTTCCTGTCCCCTCAGTGTGTGTGTGGAATGTTAGCATGTTAGCTCTTCCTGTCCCCCTTCTTCAGTTCTGCTGCTGGTCTGGTTGGGAATCTGTGTTTTTATGTGTATCTTTCAGTCCAACGTTTAGAAAACTGGTCTGACCGGAGCTGGTTTCCATGGAGACCTAAGACACTAACCAGGCTAAAGCAAATTTGTGGTGGACCTTCAGTTTAACACAGAACTCCCTGAACAGCTGCTGATCAGTCCCTGAGGGGCCAAACACAAAGGTGGAGCAGTTCCTGCAGAGACCAGTCCTCCGCCAGAGACCAAGGACCAGTCCTCCGCCAGAGACCAGTCCCCCGCCAGAGACCAAAGACCAGTCCTCCGCCAGAGACCAAGGACCAGTCCTCCGCCAGAGACCAAAGACCAGTCCTCCGCCAGAGACCAAAGACCAGTCCTCCGCCAGAGACCAAGGACCAGTCCTCCGCCAGAGACCAGTCCTCCGCCAGAGACCAGTCCTCCTCCAGAGACCCGTCCTCCTCCACCAGAGACCAGTCCTCCTCCAGAGACCCGTCCTCCTCCAGAGACCAGTCCTCCTCCAGAGACCAGTCCTCCGCCAGAGACCAAAGACCAGTCCTCCGCCAGAGACCAAGGACCAGTCCTCCGCCAGAGACCAGTCCTCCGCCAGAGACCAGTCCTCCACCAGAGACCAGTCCTCCTCCAGAGACCCGTCCTCCTCCACCAGAGACCAGTCCTCCTCCAGAGACCAGTCCTCCGCCAGAGACCAGTCCTCCGCCAGAGACCAGTACTCCGCCAGAGACCAGTCCTCCGCCAGAGACCAGTCCTCCTCCAGAGACCCGTCCTCCTCCAGAGACCAGTCCTCCTCCAGAGACAGGCGTGTCTAGGTAGCTTCCTCTTCTCAGCAGCAAGTGGACAGAAGGAGGCGCTGCGTCGTCTCAGCAGCTGAGCAGGTGACAGCACAGATGAAGTGTTTACCTGAGGCTTTAAAAAGACAAACGGACACTGAGACACATCTGTGTATGAAGTATTGTCATCAGGATGATCCTTACAGCTGAATAATATAAAAATATAAATTGTAGTTAGGTCATGAAGTGATTGGTGCACATTAACAGAAAACACTCTTTCAACTATAATGTGTGAAAATAATCAGGGAAGAACTCAGCAGCTGGTGACTGTCCCTTTAAGAAGCCCTGTCCCTCCCATTGGACAAAGGCTGAACTGTCTGATTGGCTGTGAGCAGGACTTCCTGTGTTGGTTCAAAGAACAGCAGAGAAGAAGTTTGTAACGGAAAGAAAAGGGAGAGAGGAGACGAAAGCTGTGTGTGTTTAACCTGTGACCCGACACCAGGAGGCTCTGACACAGAGTTCCCATGATGCACTGGGCAGAAAACAGCAGAGACAGAAACGTTCAGGGTCCCTTCACAGCAGTGGAATTAGCTTAGCATGTGCGAGGCAGCAGCACTGATTGGCTGATCAGCAGGATGAACAGGAAGCAGAGCGAGCTGGAGGGGCGCCTGGACAACCTGCTGACACGCATCGCCACGGAGACACACGAGATCAAGGAGCTGGAGCAACAGCTGACCACCGGTGAGGACCAATCCCAGTGCCTCTCAGACTGGCTGTTGAACAGGAGTTACTGAAAGACTTGTCCTCCTCAGGTCAGATCCTGATCAATGAACGTCTGCAGAAGGATCTGAGGGACGTGATCTCTGGACTTCAGGAGTATCTGAGAGGACTCAGGCTGCAGGTAAACAACAACAAACAATGTCGCTGAGGCTCACAGCTGATGATGATGATGATGATGATGTTCTTGTTCTTGGTGTTCTTGCTGCTGTTGTTGATGTTGCTGCTGATGTTGTGGCTGTGCTCCAGGCTCATGGTGCCCAGCAGAAGGTCCTTCATCTGCAGGCTGAAAATCAAAGTCTGCAGCTCCATCTGGAGGACACTCAGAGACACTGCAGGGATCTGGAAGACACAGCCAAGACACACGCACAGGTTACACACACACAGGGGCAAGGACACACCACTTGATGCAGACGTACTTCATTTGTGAATGTGTGTGTCTTCAGAAATTGTGCGTCCAGCAGGGGGAGCTCTCACTGCTGAGGAGGGAGGCTCTGGCTCTGCGAGACAGACAGGTAGAGCAGGAGGCGGAGCTTCAGCAGCTGAGGGAGGAGCTCAGTCGACAGGTGACACTGGCACAGGTAACGCAGTGAAACAACTGGATGTCTACACAAGCCAAACATCTGTAACCTTGGTGTGTTTGTGCGTCTGTGTGTAGTTGGAGCGCGACACTCTGCAAGCAGCTGCAGACAAAGACAAGCAAAGCAGAGAATCTCAGCTGAAGGCAACTATCCACACCCTGCAGGTCTGAGGACAACAGACACACACACACACACACACAGAGACACACACAGACACACACACACACAGAGACACACACAGACACACAGACAGACACAGACACACACACACACACACACAGAGACACACACAGACACACACACACACAGAGACACACACAGACACACAGACAGACACAGACACACACACACACAGAGACACACACAGAGATACACACACACACACACACACACAGATACACACACAGACAGACACACACACAGACACACACACACACACAGATACACATACACAGACAGACACACACACACAGACAGACACAGACACACACACACACAGATACACACACAGAGACACACACACAGAGACACACACAGAGACACACACAGACACACACACACACACAGATACACATACACAGACAGACACACAGACACACACACACACACACACACACAGACAGACACTAATCAGTTGTCTGTCTGCAGGAGGACAAATTGTCTCTTCAGCAGCAGCTGCTCAGGCTGAGGGACTGGGGGGTGGTTCCAGGCACACCGAACCTGAACAGGGTGGACCTGGACCTGGACCAGGACCAGGAGAAGGAGCAAGAGCAGGCAGCCACTCAGACACTCAGACACAATCTGCAGAGGTCTCAGAACAGAACACGATGTGTTCGGCAGACCCTGGTCAGAACCAAGTACTTTGATTGATCGGCATTCCCACCCATTAAATTAAAGGTGCTCCTGATGTCTGACTGCATCGTGTTTGTCCTGCAGGGGGCGCAGCCGGAGCGCAGCCACGAGCAGCTTCAGGAAGTTCTGCAGGAGAGAGACAGACGGCGGCGTCAGGTCAGAGATCAGCTGATCCACAGACTGACATGTGGCAGGATGACCAAACGTTTCCTCTCCGTGTTTCTGCTGCAGAGCGGCGGCCATGACAGGAGCGTCACACGCCTCCACAGGAAGCTACAGCAGCTCAGGAGGGTCATGGGTGAGATGGAAGCTCTGACTGCAGAGCAGCTGACGTCCATCAGCGAGCAGCTGAGAGCTCTGAACCACAGCATGGAGCTGCTATACACACAGGTACACACACACACACACAGGTACACACACACAGATACACACACACAGGTACAAACACACACAGGTACAAACACACAGGAACACACACACAGATACATACACAGGTACACACACACACAGATACACACAGAGGTACACACACAGGTACACACACACACAGGTACAAACATACACAGGAACACACACACAGATACACACAGAGGTACACACACAGGTACACACAGAGGTACAAACATACACAGGTACAAACACACACAGGTACAAACATACACAGGTACAAACACACACAGAGGTACAAACATACACAGGAACACACACACAGATACATACACAGGTACACACACACAGATACACACAGAGGTACACACACAGGTACACACAGAGGTACAAACATACACAGGAACACACACACAGGTACACACACAGAGGTACACACACACAGAGGTACACACACAGGTACACACAGATACACACACAGGTACACACACAGGTACACACACACAGAGGTACAAACACACACAGGCACACACACACAGAGGTACAAACATACACAGGAACACACACACACACACACACAGCTACACACAGGTACACTCACACACACACACACACACACACACAGGTACACACAGGTACACACACACACAGCTACACTCACACACACACACAGGTACACACAGGTACACTCACACACACACACACACACACACACACAGGTACACACAGGTACACACACACACACACACAGGTACACACAGGTACACTCACACACACACACAGGTACACACACAGAGGTACAAACATATGCAGGAACACACACACACAGGTACACACACAAACATACACAGTAACACACACAGGTACACACACACAAACATACACAGGAACACATACACAGGTACACACACACAAACACACAGGAACACACACAAACATACACAGGTACACACACACACAAACATACACAGGTACACACACAAACATACACAGGTACACACACAAACACATCCAGGTACACACACACAGTGAGATTTCTTTTCTCTCAGAACTTCAGCTCTACAAAGAAACGCCGGCAGCAGAAGAGACCTCCCACAGAGGGAGGTAACTGTGTCCACATGATGCCGACATACACAGACCCAGGTACACACAGACACACACACACAAAGAGATCAGAAACTGAAGAAAGGATTTTCTGCAGCAGAGAACGACACTGACCAGGGCTCAGCAGGAGGGACATCTCCACCTCCTCCACCTCCTCCTCCTCCAGCAGCAGGAACCTCTGACTGTCACACCACCCTGTTCGGACCCGCTTGGCTCCTCTGTGGTTCCGCTCCAGCAGGAGGCGCTGTGCTGCATGGTAATGTCTTAGTGTTTCACACACCCTGAACCTTTACTACACACAAAAGAATATACTATGACCAGCATCTGTGTGTGTTTTGTGTCTCTGTGTGTGTGTGTGTACAGGAAGCTGGTGTGTGTGTGAACACAAAGAAGCAAATAAACAGGAGGAAGAGAAAAAGAAGGTTCAACATGGACTGAGACACAGGTAACACACACACACACACACACAGGTGCTGTGGTTGATGTGCAGGTGACGTGTGTGTGTGTTGTGTAGGAGTGTGTTACAGGTGTGTGAAGAGGTGGAATGTGTGGAGAAAACTCTGCTGAAAAGACGAGCTGAGCTGCGTCAGGCTGACCGGCTGCTGCTGGAGGCTCAGAGCTGCATACACACCTCCAGAGACCAGGTACACACACACACACACACACACACACAGACAGACACAGACAGACACAGACAGACACACATGTATTGTGTCATGCTGTGTCCTCCAGGCCAATGAAGCTCAGTGGAAGGCGGAGGTGTTGTGGGGCCGAGCGGAGGACGGCGTCGTCTGTGTGCTGGAGGCCAGGCAGCAGATCAGGTAGTTGCAGCATGACCTTTGACCCCATTCCTCACACGTGTGCAGCTCTTCATCATCATCATCACCATCACATGATCCTGAATGGCAGGGAGCTGCAGCAGAATGTGGAGCACCTCGGCAGGAGAAGGCAGGAGGAGGAGCTAACTGTTAAAGACATGGAAGAGACTCTGAGGAGCAGGGAGCAGGAGGTCCAGCAACTCAGCTCCGAAATACACATGGCTGCAGACAGGTAGAGGCTTTTACTGTGGAGGGGCTGAAGGCTTTTACTGTGGAGGGGCTGAAGGCTTTTACTGTGGAGGGGCTGAAGGCTTTTACTGTGGAGGGGCTGAAGGCTTTTACTGTGGAGGGATTGTTTAAATAAGAATATGTCTGTGTGTGTGTCTCTCTGTGTGTGTCTCTGTCTCTCTGTGTGTGTCTCTGTGTCTCTGTGTGTGTCTCTCTGTGTGTGTGTCTGTGTGTGTGTCTGTGTGTGTGTCTGTGTGTGTCTGTGTCTGTGTCTCTGTGTGTGTCTCTGTGTGTGTCTCTCTGTGTGTGTCTGTGTGTGTGTCTCTGTGTGTGTCTCTGTGTGTGTCTCTCTGTGTGTGTCTGCGTGTGTGTCTCTGTGTGTGTCTGTGTCTCTGTGTGTGTCTCTCTGTGTGTGTCTGTGTGTCTGTGTCTCTGTGTGTGTCTCTGTGTGTGTCTCTCTGTGTGTGTCTGTGTGTGTGTGTCTGTGTGTCTGTGTGTGTAGGCTGGCCGGCGTGCTGTCTGACTGTCAGGAGGCTCACAGACGTCTGGCCTCTCTCTGCTGTCAGGTAACACGATAACCTGATGACATCACAGACAGTTTGATTGTCTCTCGCTGAGGATGACGACATGTTTCAGGAGGAGGTGCAGCAGAGGCTGGTCCAGAGGAAGGAGGAGCACCACCATGCACTGACCAGGGTGGAGGAGGTCAGACAGGAGGAGATACGACTGCATGCCGCTGTCAAGGTGAGGAGTGGTGGTGTGTTACAGTGACAGTAACACCCATGATGCTTTGCAACCAGGAAGTGGTCACAGAGCTATATGACCTGACGCTGTGTGTGTGTGTGTGTGTCTGTGTGTCCCTCTGTGTGTGTGTGTCTGTGTGTCTGTGTGTCCGTGTGTCTGTGTGTCCCTCTGTGTGTGTGTCTCTGTGTGTGTCTGTGTGTCCGTGTGTCTGTGTGTCTGTGTGTGTCTGTGTGTGTCTCTGTGTGTGTCTCTGTGTGTGTCTCTGTGTGTGTCTGTGTCTCTGTGTGTGTCTGTGTGTCCGTGTGTCTGTGTGTCTGTGTGTCTGTGTGTCTCTGTGTGTGTCTCTGTGTGTGTCTGTGTGTGTGTCTGTGTGTCTCTGTGTGTGTCTCTGTGTGTGTCTCTGTGTGTGTCTGTGTGTCTCTGTGTGTGTCTGTGTGTGTGTGTGTGTCTCTGTGTGTGTCTGTGTGTGTCTGTGTGTCTCTGTGTGTGTCTGTGTGTGTCTGTGTGTCTCTGTGTGTGTCTGTGTGTGTCTGTGTGTGTCTGTGTGTAGGATCTGTTGGAGCAGCAGGAGGTGCTGTTGGCTCAGAGGAGCTCTGCCATGTCTGCAGTGAGGGAGGAGCAGCAGCGGCTGGTCGCCCTGAGGACGGAGCTCAGCACACACAGAGCTGGTAACACCGACAGGAACATGGATCAGTCAGAGTACTGATCAATAACTGATCAATAACTGATCAGTTATTGATCAGTTATTGATCTGCAGACCTGCTCCTGTACTTGTGTCCAGAGCTCAGAAACGTCCTCGAGGAGCTGCTTGTAGAGCAGCAGGCGCTGGAGGCGATGAAGACCCTCCATCAGCTCTACAGGAGGCAGGGTGGAGCAGGCCAGGGAAGAGGTGGAGAGGCTGAAGGAGGAGGTGGAGAGGAAAAAGGCGGAGCTTGGTGCACTGCAACAGGAAGTGGAGTTCCACAGGAAAGAGGCCGAACAGGTCGGAGTGGGGTCAGCCCCACGGTGACATCATCATGATGTGACCGCAGCTCCGCCTAAACATCCTGGGCCCACAGGACTACACATTAACCCAGTGCCAGAACTCCACCTTACACACACTGGGACCCCCCTGACTGCAGCTTGGGTTGTTGCCGTGGAAACAGGCGGCCTGCCTGTTAATGACTAACACATGTGGACCTGCACAGGAAGTGACTGAGTCATGAACACAGGATTCCAGCGGAGAGCAGCGGAGCTCTTCAGAGTAAAAGTCCTGGTCTCAGGTTTCTGTTGGACCTTCTGCTGAGTCAGCAGCTGCTGCTGATCAGAAGTGATGTATTGATCAGCCTCGTTCAGTTTGGAGCTTTTGGTTCTGTCCCACAGTTCAGTGTCTTAGCTTGAATAAACACAGGCTTTTATTGTGACAGCAGACAGGAAGCCGTGCTGAGTGTTTCCTGAAACATGATCAAATGTGCAGGTTTGAATTTTTCCCTCAGAAAGTTTGAGGAGTCGGAGGAGCTGGAGCCGACGATGGAGACGGACCGCAGCAGAAAGAGGTCAGACACACTTTACTCTGGACAACACTAGGACCATGAAAACCTGTGAGGGGGAGGGGGAGAACACACACAGACACACACACAGACACACACAGGCTGCAGGAGGTTTGGTGAACTATTGATTATTATCGACTGATAGCTTGCAGCCGAAATCTGTTGTTTACAAAGAAACCACACAAGATAGGACGTCCCAGTGCAGGCTGCTGTGTGTGTGTGTGTGTGTGTGTGTGTCTCTGTGTGCGCGCTCTGTCTGTCTCTGTGTGTGTGTGTGTGTCTCTGTGTGTTTTGGTGTGTCTGTGTGTGTGTCTGTGTGTGTCTCTCTGTGTGTCTCTGTGTGTTTTTGTGTGTCTCTGTGTGTGTGTCTGTGTGTGTCTCTCTGTGTGTCTGTGTGTGTGTGTCTCTCTCTGTGTCTGTGTGTGTCTCTCTGTGTGTGTCTCTGTGTGTATCTCTGTGTGTCTGTGTGTGTCTCTGTGTGTGTGTCTGTGTGTGTCTCTCTGTGTGTCTGTGTGTGTGTGTGTCTCTCTCTGTGTCTGTGTGTGTCTCTGTGTGTATCTCTGTGTGTCTGTGTGTGTCTCTGTGTGTGTGTCTGTGTGCGTCTCTCTGTGTGTGTGTGTGTGTGTGTGTCTCTGTGTGTTTTGGTGTGTCTCTGTGTGTGTGTCTGTATGTGTCTCTTTGTGTGTCTGTGTGTGTCTCTGTGTGTGTCTCTGTGTGTTTTTGTGTGTGTGTCTGTGTGTGTGTCTCTCTCTCTGTGTCTGTGTGTCTCTGTGTGTCTCTCTGTGTGTGTCTCTGTGTGCGTGTGCTCTGTTAATCCTCCTCGTTAGCTGTAATCAGTGTGACGAGCTCGCCTCCGGTCTCTCCTCCCGTCTCTCCTCCCGTCTCCCCTCCCGTCTCTCCTCCCGTCTCTCCTCCCGTCTCCCCTCCCGTCTCTCCTCCCGTCTCTCCTTGTCCATCTCCTCATGTCTGAACTCCGCGGTGGTCGTATGGACCCTCTGCTCCCCCTGCTGGTCACATCACACATGACTTCTGTCTGTCATAGGCCCAGCGGTGGAGCTGATCTGCAGCTGCACCAGGAGGCCCAGCAGCTGCACCAGGAAGCCCAGCAGCCTCCGGGCTGTAAGAGGAGGTGCAGGGAGGACCCAGAGGAGATGAACAGGGGGAGGAGGAGAAGCAGAGGAGGCTGCAAGGAGAACAGAGACCCAGGAGCAGGCCTAAGGAGGGGCGGGACCCAGAACCTGCAGAGGGACCGCAGATGGTGAGGAGGTCCGGATTTCCCATTTGGTGACTGCAGATCCAGACTCTAAAGGTCTGTCAAACTTCCTGCAGGGCTTCACAGGCCAGAACCAGGACCAGAACCACAGCCTGCACTGGAGCTGCATTCAGCCGTGCAAGTGAGGTCAAGGCTGGCGGACCAGAGGTACGAGTGGCTCTGATCAGAAAGACCAGGATTCAGCTCCGAGGATCCAGTCAGACCCAGGACCGGCAGCCCAGGACCAACTCAAAGGTCTGTTCAAAAGACATCGACCTGGACTCCGGGACCTCCTACTGACCGTGTCCTCTGTTCACAGGTCAGGTCCACAGCAGGCAGCAGAATCAGCAGCGAGCAGGACAGGGGGACACCGAGGACCTGGTCTGTTGGCAGGGCGACTGAGACCAGGGCAAGGAGGAGAAGGAAGATTCACCCGTCTGTGTTCAGAGGGAGAGGTACTCAATCAATCAATCAACCGATCAATCGATCGATCGATCGGTCAAAAGCCTGACTGTCAGGTCTCTCTGTAGGTCAGTTGCGGTTGTCAATCACTGCGGCAGCAGGAAAGTTCATCATTGATAGTAAGTGATGCATCAACACACCGGGTATTGATCAGTAGATCAGTTGATCAGTAGACATCAGTAATCAATAAGAACTGGAGGGAGGTTCCTGTAGTTTGTGTGTGTCTGTGTTGTGCTGATAGTTATTGATCTTTAGGTTTTAGCTGCAGGCTTTAGTCAGCTGACCTTCCTGCCGTCTTTTGTCCCGGCAGTCCACGAGGCCCAGGGTCTGATGGGAAAGTCCTGTGGGTCATGTGACTCCTATGTAAAGGTGAGGTGAACATGTGGACCTGGATCTGTTCCTGCTGCTCCACCTGCTGCTCCACCTGCTGCAGTGTGTGTGTGTGTGTCTGTGTGTGTGTGTGTGTGTGTGTGTGTGTGTGTGTGTGTGTGTGTGTGTGTGTGTGTTTGTGTGTGTGTGTGTGTGTGTGTGTGTGTGTGTGTGTGTGTGTGTGTGTGTGTGTGTGTGTGTGTGTGTGTGTGTGTGTGTGTGTGTGTTCACAGATCGCTGTGACCTCGAACCTGGATCACAGACTCAGGATGAAAACTCAGACCGTCCAGAACAACAAGAACCCGGAGTATGGGCGGAGCTTCACACTGTAAGAGAACGTGCAGTTACACCATCCTGCCTGTGGAAGGCAGCAGAGCTGTGCTTCACCCCTCACTGTCTGTGTGTGTGTGTGTGTCTGTGTGTGTCTGTGTCTGTGTGTGTCTCTGTGTGTGTCTCTGTGTCTGTGTGTGTCTCTGTGTGTCTGTGTGTCTGTGTGTGTCTGTGTGTGTCTCTGTGTGTGTCTGTGTGTGTCTCTGTGTGTGTCTCTGTGTGTCTCTGTGTGTCTCTGTGTGTGTCTGTGTGTGTCTGTGTGTGTCTCAGGCCTGTCACAGGTGAGCTCCTCCTCAGCAGGTTGTTGGTTTCAGTGTTCAGAAGATCAGCTGACAGCAGGTCAGTGATGACATCACAGTGACATCATCACCCTGGGACTCCTGTTGAACTGCTGTCTGACTCCTCAGGTGCAGTCAGCTGATCGGCTGTATGAGCTTTGGGCTCGGGTCTGTCGTGTCGTCGCCTCAGGTCAGAATGCTGCGCTCTGATTGGCTTGAGACTGATTTTCACCTCATCACTAACTGGCCACGCGCTCTCTGTCCTAGCAGCCAATCACTGGATGGTTCTACCTGCTGGGGGAGGAGTATGGGTGCAGCAAACACCTGAGAGTGACATCACAGCAGAGAGGACCAATGAGGAGCACTGAGGAGGCGGCAGCAGGGAGGCTAGGTGAGTTGGTGCTCTGTGATTGGCTCCTAGTCCGAGCCGGTCCTAGGCAGGACCCAGACCTTTAACCCCTGCGGCCTCCTGCTGGTGTTGCTCCCTTGATTTAAACTAAATGGTTACCATGGTTACAGCTGAAGCTCATTGTATCGTAGCATGCTGCTTCTCATTACGTCACAGGTGTGCAGAGGAGGCGTGGCCTGAGTTTCACTATGCTGATGAGCTGATGTGGACCAGAGCTGAGTTAGCCAATCAGAGTCTGCGGTGGAAAACACAGTTTTCAGCAGTGTGACCTCACAGCGGTCCGAACCACACGTGAATCCATCTGCTTACAGAGGGGGAGGGGCGAGCGAGCAGATATAGATTAAAACTGACTCCTGCTCTCTCACTCTTCCCCCAGGGGTCCACATGGTTACTATGGCGATGAGGAGAAGCCCGGTAACCATGTGACCCTCACAATACCCCTGAGCCTATGTCCCCCTCTCTCCCCCCCTCACTCTGTTTCCCCTTTCCCTCTCTCTCCCCCCCTCTCTCTCTCTCTTCCCTTCTCTCTCGCTCCCCCCTCTCTCTGTCCCACCCTCTCTCACTCTCTTTCCTCTTTCTCTCTCTGTCTCTCTCTCTCTCCCCCTCCATCTTCTCCCCCTCTCTCTGGCTCTCTCCCCCGCTCTCTCCCCCTCTCTCTGGCTCCCCCCCCCCTCTCCATCTTCTCTCTCTCTCTCTCTCTCTCCTGCTCTCTCCCCCCCTCTCGCCCCCCCCCTGTCCCTCCATCTTCTCTCTCTCTCCCTCTCTCTCTGGGCTCCCCCCCCCCTCTCCATCTCCTCTCTCTCTCTCTCTCCTGCTCTCTCCCCCCCCCCCTCCATCTTCTCTCTCTCTCTCCCCCCCCTCTCGCCCCCCCTCTCCATCTTCTCTCTCTCTCTCTCTCCTGCTCTCTCCCCCCCCCTCCATCTTCTCTCTCTCTCTCCCCCCCCCTCTCGCCCCCCCCCCTCTCCATCTTCTCTCTCTCTCTCTCTCTCTCTCTCTCTCCTGCTCTCTCTCCCCCCCTCCATCTTCTCTCTCTCCCCCCCTCTCGCCCCCCCCCCTCTCCATCTTCTCTCTCTCTCCTGCTCTCTCCCCCCCTCATGTCAGTGAGCTCTCGTTCGCCCAGCCGAGCAGTCAGAGTGGGACCACCACAGAAGAAGAGCTCTGTTTGTTGGATGTCGTGTCTTCAGCGGCTCCTGATCGCCGAGCGTCGCCTGAACCGTCATCAGTCAGAGAACCGCTGACCCCACTGAGCGCGCCCAGGACATGGAAGCTGCTTGTGTGTGTGGGGCTCTGATCCCAAACTGGGTTCAAGTTTTGGTTTCTGTTCAGTCATCTGATCCACTTCCACTGTGATTCTGTCTGATCTGTCCTGGTACGGTTGAGTCCATTTGATTGGTCAGAACCACGGTCTGACAGCAGCAGAGATGTTCTGGAAGAACACGGCGTGGTCTTGGGATGATGCTGCCGGTGATGATGATGATGCTGGTTATTTGCTTGCAGCCGACCTCAGGAGGACTCCGGACTCTGCTCCAGATTCCGACCTGAACCGGGTCAACAATTCTACTGACGCCGTCGTGTCAAAGTGCGTCACCGCCAGCAGCACCTCCCGGGTCAAAGATGTGACCGCCCCCGCTCTCACGTCCAGCCTCGACCCCGTCAACGCCAACTACAGCAGCTACGGGTCTACATTGTACAGCAACACCATCCAGCACCCTAAAACCCAAGATGGCAGCTCCACCCAGCGGTTGATGGTAAGTCCTCGGACCTTTACCCACTATAGCTGCATGTTGGTCAGAAGGTCGGCCGGTCCTTATGCTCTGTCTTTTTGGTGAATTTAAGATTTTATTTTTCATATAAATGTGAACACTGAGCCACAGTCACTCTAACACACATGATTTAATGCAGCAAAGATCAGAGGCTGATGGGGGGCGCTGCTCCGAACTGTTGTACGGCTGTGAACAATAAAAGTTAAAACTGAAAAGAGGACGGTGAGCACAGTTTAAAGGACGGACACAGCCGGACGTTTGGGGAGTCAAAGAAAAGCTCTGAAGTCCTGAAGGAGGATGATCCAGAGCAGACGACTGAACACAGAGCAGAAGGATCAGAGAGAGCAGAGGAGCCTAGCAACACCCCCCCAACAAAACAAACAGACCAAAAACAAACAGACAGACGACAGACAGACAGACAAAAACAAACAAACAAACAGACAAACAAAAAAAACAGACCAAAAACAAACAAACAGACGACAGACAGACAGACAAAAACAAACAAACAAACAGACAAACAAAAAAAAACAGACCAAAAACAAACAAACAGACGACAGACAGACAGACAAACACAAACAAACCGACAAAAACAAACACACCAAAAACAAACAGACAGACAGACAAAACACAAACAAACAAACAGACAAAAAACAGACAAAAAACAAACAAACAGACAAAAAACAGACAAACAGAAAGGCAGACAGACAAATGTAGCATGTAGAGTAGGGTGAATGGGATCGTCACTGAACCCTGTGCATTACTGTGATTAACACGCTGCTGACTGTCTCTCGGGTTCTGGCTGTCTCTCGGGTTCTGGCTGTCTCTCTGGGTTCTGGCTGTCTCTCTGGGTTCTGGCTGTCTCTCGGGTTCTGGCTGTCTCTCTGGGTTCTGGCTGTCTCTCGGGTTCTGGCTGTCTCTCTGGGTTCTGGCTGTCTCTCTGGTTCTGGCTGTCTCTCTGGTTCTGGCTGTCTCTTGGTTCTGGCTGTCTCTCGGGTTCTGACTGTGTGGGGACCTCTGTCAGCAGCACGTCCTGGTTTTGAACAGAATTCACCACAACGATCATCCTGATCAAAAGAATGTTTAATTGCTGACATAACGGAGTGGCACAGCGCCACCTGCTGTGTCGGCGTGATGAGGCGCCGGGTTGGTTCTGAAGCTGATGAAGCCGTGTGGGCTGGACGGCTCAGATCTGTGGTGCTGCCTGGTCTCTGGCCCACAGCTGCTCTGTGTGTCTGTGTTCTGCTGTTTTCTGTAAAGACTCATCAAACATTCAGAAGTGATGAATTATAGAGTGGAGCTGCCTGTTCGCAGTATAAATACCACACTGACCAACACAGGAGCCCTCAACATGGCCGCCGCTGGCAGAGGTTTTATCCCTCTGAGGTCCTTCAGGTCAGAACGTGTCCTCACAAAGACAGAAGTCCAAGTGTGTGTGTGTGTGTGTGTTCAGGAAGTGTGTTTCTTATCACAGCGACACATCCACTGTTTTCGTGTGTGTGAGTGTGTGAGAGTTTCCTGCCATTATTCCCTCTGCTGGTTCCCACACACATACTTCCAGTTCAGCACTGAGCCTGGACACACAGCGGCCCTGTGCTTCACCTGGACCTGCCGGACCCAGACTCTGACCCGACACGTCAGCTCACACACTCTGCTGTGCAGACCTGGAGCCGGCTGCTCCTGAAGCCCGGATCGTCTTCTCATAAATCTGGTCTGGGCAGGACTGTTGGACCTGCCGCCCCTGGCTGAGCTATGCAGGAGGACCAGATGGACGGGCAGACCTGCAGGATTTGAACATGCATACCATCCACCGCCTGTGTCGAGGCTGCATTGGACAGAACCTGCCTCAGGTCTGTGACGAGCCTATTGATCCCTGTGATCTCAGTGATAATTAGAAGATGGATTATGGCCCACATCAGTCCAGCAGAGTCGGGTCTGACTAAAACAAACATCAGGAGGAAACAAAGACAGGAAATCAACTTCTGTGTGATTGGCTTAGCATTGTGATGTCAGTGTGTGTGTGTGTGTGTTGCATAAATGTTTTATATCTTCATGTTTAAACCAGCTGCACTCACATGTGTGTGTGATGTATGATCCTCGTGTGTGACAGGTCGATCAATAATTCACATAAACATTAAAACTGAACGAGTTTACTGAAGAAGTGGTTCTGACAGGAGAGTGTGTGTGTGTGTGTGTGTGCGCGCTGACATGTTTTCTTTCATGCTAACTGCTACTAGCTTGTGTGATGACTGACAGATTGTTTATCCAGCCATTGTCACACAGACACACACCTGCAGACCGTTAACGCCAACACACATTGTGTCTGTAGGAAACTGTGTGTGTGTTTGGAGAAGGGGGGGCAGTGTTTGAACAGACTCTAGGTTGTCTGGAGCTACACAAACCCTCATGTGTCAGGGCGGTGTTTGTACTCTGTGTGTGTTTTATCAGATGATGTGTGTTTAATGTAACGACACACATTTGTTAGCCTGACCGTCCCTCAAATCCGTCTGTCCCAGTCCTGGTTCTGGTTGGACCAGTAGACCAAGATTGAAGGTGGTTTGTGTAGAGGGCAGACCCTGACCCACACTCCAGGGGCCCTCTGTGCGTCCTTGCAGGAGTTTTAATAAGAGCCTGTCAGTCTGAACTCGGGGACATTAAACTTCTTTTGTGCAGAGAAAACTCTCACGAGGAGCCGACCTTTCTGTCGCTCTGTCTCTGTTTGCAGAGTCATGGAAACGGCTGGGTCTGTTCCCACTCAAGCATCCTGACAGTGCCCCCTACAGGCCGGAACCTGCAAAGACACACTGATCCACACAGAGAAGTGTTAGCTTTAGCATGTTAGCCGCTCTGCTTTCTCTGCAGGTGAGCATCGTTCGAGGAAAAGATGGCTTTGGTTTCACCATCTGCTCTGACTGCCCAGTCCGAGTCCAGGCTGTGGATCCCCGTAAGCAGCACGCTATCATCCTGTGACATCACACACACACACACAACTCTGAGGTCATCACACTGACTCACACAGTGTTTTCTGTGTGTACAGGAGGCCCGGCTCATCAGTCCGGGCTTCGTCAGGGAGACTCGGTTCTGCAGCTGAATGGACATCCTGTAGAAACCTGGAAGTGTGCTGATCTTGCCCACGCCATCAGGTAATCCCTGCTCAGAGTCTCGGGCTTGGGTTTGGTCACTGTTGGTAGTCTGTTGACAGTCTGTTGGCAGTCTGTTGGCAGTCTGTTGACAGTCTGTTAGTCTGTTGACAGTCTGTTGACAGTCTGTTAGTCTGTTGACAGTCTGTTGACAGTCTGTTGGCAGTCTGTTGGTAGTCTGTTGACAGTCTGTTGACAGTCTGTTGGCAGTCTGTTGGTAGTCTGTTGACAGTCTGTTGGCAGTCTGTTGGCAGTCTGTTGGTAGTCTGTTGACAGTCTGTTGGCAGTCTGTTGGTAGTCTGTTGGCAGTCTGTTGACAGTCTGTTGGCAGTCTGTTGGTAGTCTGTTGACAGTCTGTTGGTAGTCTGTTGACAGTCTGTTGGTAGTCTGTCAGTAGTCTGTTGGCAGTCTGTTGACAGTCTGTTGACAGTCACACATGAAGTGCTGCGTGTCTCTGCAGGACCTGTCCTTCTCAGATCGTGTTGGTGGTTTGGAGAGGTTTGCCTGACCTCAGGTCCGGATGTGAGGCTTTGCTCCGCCCACCAACACACAGCACAGTAAGACGACATTCTTTAACACACACACACACACACACACGCGTCTTTGCTAACCTCCCTCTGTCTCCTAGATGACTGGCAGGAAGTTACTGTCTCAACCCTCCCACAGTAAACAGGGTCACAGACGGGGTCAGAGGTTCAGGGTCCGGTCTAGTTTGGGTGCTCTGAGTTCTCTGTGGAGGGACCGGAAGGATGACCAGGAAGAGGAGGAAGAGGAGGAAGAGATGGAAGATCAGGAGGTGTTCTCACCTCACACCACCACGCTGAAGGGGACCCATGTGACATCATCAAATGGAGACAATTATATCATCCTGTCACCGGTCAACTCAGGAGGCCAGGTGAGTCAGAGGAGGCGGGGCCTGCAAGCATCAGCAAGATACAGGCCACAGTTCATCAGCCCACGCACACACTGAGCCTGTGGAGATCCAGGTCAGATCCGCCCACACACAGAACCTGACTCTAAAACACTTTGTTTTGTTTCAGCTTCTGCAGCCGGTTTACCACGACAGAAACGGAACCATCGGTAAAGCTTCAAATACGATTGATTGTTCCGAGTATTGATCAATATATTCATTATTAACTTACTCCTGGTGGTTCTGCAGGTCGCCTGTACCAGACTCATCCCAGCAGAGGGCAAAACCTCCTCCATGACCCTCGACTGGGCTCATCCAGGCGGCAGTTTGCCAGCCACACTTCCACCTTGCCTCCACCCCCCTCCACCACTACCTCATCCTCAGCCCCGCCCCGTAACTATGGCGACTACCAGAACTGCACCATCGTCCAATCACATCTGCCCTGCTCTGGATATGGACCCTGCGTCTCCATGGCACCCAAGACCCTCATTTTCCCCATCTTTGTCCAGGTCAGACCGAGAAACGGTCAAATGTAGTCTATAGAACCTTCTATAGAACCTTCTATAGAACTTTCTGAATAATTACTGATATAGTTGTTTGTTGTTTACGTGTTTGTGTTGTTGTTTTCAGCCTCTGGATCTCTGCAGCCCAGACAGAACCCTGCTGATGTCAGAGGAAATGGTTCTACACCAGGCCAGCCTGCTGCCTGCCAAGGTACCAGACAGAACCTGATCCTGAAGGACAGCCCGACCTCTGAGATCAGTTTCACACTGGTCGATCTCACACACACAATCTCACACACAGACACACGCACACAGAGACACACACACTAGACACACACAGAGAAACACACAGACACAAACACACACACACACACGTATACGCACACACACTAGACACACACAGAGAAACACACGCACACAGAGACACACACACAGACACACACGTATACACACACACAGACGCACACACACAGAGGCACACACACGTATATATACACACACACACAGATGCACACACAGAGACACACACACGTATACACACACACACAGAGACACACACACGTATACACACACACACAGAGACACACACACGTATATATACACACACACTCTTCATTTCTGGGAATCTGCTGTGTTCTGGTTTCATGTTTTCAGTAAAGACTTTCAGATGATCAGAGGTCAGACTGACAAAGGCTGACTGCATCACACATGTTTCACACATGTTGTAAAGTGTGTGTGTGTGTGTGTGTGTTTAAGGTGACCGTGTTGATCTACAGTGACCTGATGCTGTTGACCAGAGAGGATGAAGCTGGATGCTGCAACGTCCTGCAGAGTCCACTGTACCTGAACACGCTGCAGCTCAGAGAGGGTACCGCTGTTCATACTGTCTGTCCCAGCTGGCAGCCAATCAGAGGGCAGCTTGTGATGTGTGTGTGTGTGTGTGTGTTGCCTTCAGTGTCGTCGGAGCCAATGCACATCTACTTCCTGCAGAGTTCTCAGAGCTGCTGGCGCTGTCTCTTCAGTTTGGAGGCATTTAGCATTGAGCAGAAGGTCCGAGTCAGCCTCTGTCTCCATGACAACATACAGCTCAGGCTGGTTACCACGGAGACCGGACACAGCCACCAGGTACAGCTGCACACTGACATGAACTGTTTGACAATCATCCAGCAGAGGGCACTGAAGCTAAGCCACCTCCTCTTTTCCTCTCAGACCTCAGGCCTCCCCTTAGACTTCGGCCTCCTCTCTCTCGGGCGGTCCGACCTCCTCTATGGTCCCTCCTCTCCTTACTCCTCCCCCTGTGCCACCCTTAGACCTCCCTCCCCCTCTCCTTATCCTCCCAGCTCTCCCCTCTCGTCCTCTGCTCCTCCTCCACTCCCCTTCTCCTCTCTCTCTTCATATACCACCTCCTCGCCTCCTTCCAGAACTGTCACCTCCCTCCACCCTCCACCCTCCAGCTCCATTCAGAGGAGTCCTGTCTGGAAGGAGAGAGCAGGAGCAGAGGATGAAGAGGAAACGAGGGAGAGGAGGGGAAGAGAGGAGGAGGAGCGGCAGCAGGGGGAGGGGGAGAGCGCCTCCGAAACCTCAGAGATTGTGGGAGGAGTCAAGAGGAGGAGTCTCCTGTTTGGACCCACCCACTTCAACATGAGGGAGGAAGAGGAGGAGGAGGAAGAGGAGGACAGTGATTACAGTGAAAACACGAAGGGGGGAGGAGACGCAGAGGAGTTAACCTTCAGGCCTGCAGGTCAGTGTGACTGACTGACTGATTGATTGATTGATTGATTGATTGACTAATTGATTGATTTGCTGGTTGACGGATTGACTGATTGATTGATTTGCTGATTGACTGACTGATTCATTGATTGACTGATTGACTGACTGACTGACTGATTGATTGATTTGCTGATTGACTGATTGATTGACTGATTGACTGATTGACTGATTGACTGACTGATTGATTTGCTGGTTGACGGATTGACTGATTGATTGATTTGCTGATTGACTGACTGATTCATTGATTGACTGATTGACTGATTGATTGATTTGCTGATTGACTGACTGATTCATTGATTGACTGATTGACTGATTGATTGATTTGCTGATTGACTGACTGATTCATTGATTGACTGATTGACTGATTGATTGATTTGCTGATTGACTGACTGATTCATTGATTGACTGATTGACTGATTGATTGATTTGCTGATTGACTGACTGATTCATTGATTGACTGATTGACTGATTGATTGATTTGCTGATTGACTGATTGACTGACTGACTGACTGATTGATTGACTGATTGATTTGCCTTTAGTCCTGCGGCGCTCGCTCTCTGAGGGTTCTTTGCTGCATGAACCTCGGTCTCCTCGCTTCCTGTCCGACAGCACCATCCACCGCCTCACCCACCGAACCACGCTGGACCTGGACCCTGGCCCTGCCTTCCGACCCCCCTCCCCACACACTCTGAGGAAACAGCTGACCAGTGAGGGGGGGTCTTTGCACCACATGCTGCTGCTGCTCAATGGCGTCAAGGTAGAAACCAGAACCGGCACATAACAGCAGACCAGAAGGTTCCTGTTGGTTCCCAAAGGGCCAGCTTTTACTGTGAGCTGGTCCTAGTGGTCCTGAGAGGTTCTTACAGGACTGAACTCAGCTTTATTTATTTTAACAGTAATAAGACAAAGATGAGCAGCAGAGACCAGTGTCCCAGATGGGACAGACCTCTGTCAGGCTCCGGGCTGTGTGGTGTGTGCGTCCTCTTAAACATGAGGTGTTGTTTTGTTCGTTCAGGGCGGAGAGACGAGAAACCATCAGCTGAGGAAGAAGACAAAAAGCCTGTATGTGCGCACACACACACAGCTGTTTGTGCTGGTGTGCGTTTGTTTACCTGTCACCTGTGTCCTCAGGGCTGCTGATGTTCGGAGCCGCCTGGCGTTTCTACGGAGACGGAAAAACAGTGTCGGTAGCCACGGTAACAGTTTGGAGAAAGCCCTGAGGAATAACAGGTACCTGAACAGACCCGACCCTCGATCTAACACGTGTTCATGCACAGCTCCAGTTACCATGGCAACCTCCACAGTAAG